>NW_015971549.1:632341-717070 GCF_000182565.1 Spizellomyces punctatus DAOM BR117
GGCGATGACGAGTTTTTGGAAAGGGGCCGTGAGTTGAGATATGTCTATTTTCAAATGTGATCAAGGTAAGCGTTGTAGCGTTTGACGATATATATATGTGTGTACTGAGCATGTTTTTGTTGTAGCATGTTACGTTTCATTTATATTGGCAAGATACGACGGGGATGCTGGTTGTACCTGGTACATTGGTCACACTGTCCCATCTCCGAGATTTGTTGACACGGCTTCTTCAACAACTCTTTGCACGAGAGTACGTCCTCTTGTCTCATTCATGCCTCTTGGCTCATCATTAAAGTTTGGCTTTTTTTTTGGTTTTGCGTTACAGTTCCCGCCGCCGATTTTGTCCTCCCGACCACTGGCTCATCCCCACCGACATATCCTTTTCCGAAGCCGTCCTAAAAGAAGACTCCAACATCCGTCAACCCTGCCTAGACATCCTCCATTCCATTCCTTTTGTAATTCCTTTTGAAGTTCGCGTAGGAATTTTCAGGGAGTGGGTACGATTGGATCGTCTCGGGAATGGATTGGATGATCAGTGGTTGAACCCTGCTGCGCGTGTTACGATACGACGGCAGTATGTGTTTAAAGATGGGTATACGCATTTGAATGCTTTGGGTGTGTATCTAAATGGTTTTTGCTCATGTGCTCTGAATGGAGAGTTTTGGGGTGTGTTATTGACCATTTTATATAGGTTCACGCCTCAAGAACCGTGTTGCTATCACGTTTATCAGTGAGCAAGGGTTGGTGGAAGCTGGGATTGATGGTGGAGGTGTTTTCAAAGAGTTTTTGACAACGTATGTGTGTTTTGCATTTGTGTTCCGGTCCAACTTTGGGGAACTAATGGATATTAGTCTTTGTCGACAAGCGTTTGATCTTAATTATGGGTTATTTCAAGCTACGACGGATCAGTTGCTGTATCCTTCTCCGCATTCGTATGCTACCCAAGGTGCGTCTTGTGTCTTTTGAGAGTGTGTACGAAATGCTGACGAGAGGTTTTATAGAAACGCAATTAAAACACCTTGAATTCCTTGGTCGGATTCTGGGAAAAGCCTTGTATGAGGGTATACTCGTCGATGTAGGGTTTGCTAATTTCTTTTTGGCAAAGTGGTTGGGTCGAACGAGTTATTGTATGTATTTTTTTTTGCCTCTCCTTTGATGTACGTTGTTTATTGGGGATTAATGCTTTTTTTTTGGTGTTTTGTTAGTGGATGATTTACCGAGTTTGGATCCGGATTTATACCAAGGATTGTTATTTTTGAAGAATTATCAAGGAGATGTTCGGGACTTGGGGTTAACCTTTTCTGTTGATGATACCGGTATGTCCACATCCCATCCCCTTGATGCTATCCTACCATACTCATCGCACCGTTAAGAATTCGGAGCCCAAAAGACGATTGAATTAATTCCAAACGGCTCAACGATCCCTGTTACGAATACCAATCGGATTAAATATATTTATTTAATGGCGCATTGGAAATTGAATACGAGGATTGAGAGGCAGTGTAAAGCTTTTTTTGGGGGGCTGGTGGATTTGATTGATCCGTCATGGGTTCGGATGTTTAATCAGGTTTTGTATCCCTTTCTCTTTGTCCTTGAGCTTGCCTCTTTTACTCACAAACACACAACTCGAACGTTATAGCAAGAACTCCAAATCCTCTTATCAGGCACACCAACTCCCATCTCCCTAACCTCACTCCGCGAACACACGACCTATGCAGGCGGCTACACCTCAACCCACCCGACCATCCTCCTCTTTTGGACCGTGCTTGAACAATTTGATGAAGAGTATCGTCGAGGGTTGTTACGTTTTGTGACGAGTTGTGCTAGGGAACCGCTTTTGGGGTTTGGAGAGTTACGACCGGGGTTTTGTATTCGGTTTGCGGGGGATGAGGAGGATCGGTTGCGTATGTATTATTTTTGTTGTTGTGAATTTGTTTTTTGAATGGTGTTTTGATTTGATTTGTGTGTGTTTTTGTAGCGACGGCTTCTACTTGTGTTAACTTACTTAAACTTCCTGCGTACAAGAGTTTGGAGGTCATGCGAGCGTAAGTACTTTTTATGTTTATATATACGTGTGTTTGGATGTTTGATTTTTTTTTTGGTGGTTTTTAGGAAATTGGTTTATGCTATTGATGCTGGGGCTGGGTTTGAATTGTCGTAGGTTGTTTGGTTGTACTATATATTTATATTCTGTGCAAGTGTGAAATCACTGCTGAAGCTTGTCCTGGGTGAGATGGTCGATGGAGGTGGTATTTCATTTTGCTGTAAATGGGTTTATTGAGATGGGTTCACGTGATGGGATATCATCTTGTAAAGCGCGTGAGAACGCGGTTTGTATCTGTGCTTCTACTCACGATGAACAGAGATTACATTGCAGCATTCTTCAAATCAAGTGACCCGCGTGAATGGAACAGCGACAATATATGCAGTGAACTCGTCCCCCTTCTCACCCATCAATCTCAAGTCTGGCCTTTGGTTGAAAGCGTGCAGGAAGAATTGAAGAAGATGGCCGAGGACATGAATCTGCCTTCTGCGAAGAGAATGAAAGCCAAGAGGCTTTCTACACAAAAGGTACGTGCCAAAACTTCTAGATTGCACCGCCAAGCACGCGTACTGTCCTCTTGAACATTATTATGGGGCGAGGCTTGATTGCCTTGATTGCGTTCTGCGAACTCGCTGATAGCCCTCCCCCCAGCTTGATGGGCAGAAGCCCATGAGAATATCATCGGCTTTCTCGAGTATGGCACCGGCCTGATTCTCATCTGTCAGAGTGTGTTGCATATGAGCGTTTGGGGCATTAGGCCCCAAGTTTCGTACCTGCATACTGGAGCCGTCTTTCAGACCGCTTCTGCCGATCTGGAGATGTGCCTGCTTTACCTTTGAATATGAGTCTGTCCTTTACTGTATAAGTTCTGTGCTAACCACCTGTTTCTTTTCTGTTGGATGGGAGTAATATGGCAGATTCGATGCGGGATGTTCAGATTTGCGATGAACAGTGATTGCTTCCATTTTCAAACCACTCCTCCTCGCGCATACAAGTCTGCCAGACTGTCACAACCTACGATGTTGCCTAGTGTGACGAGACTATAGCCACGGAGCTTTCTGTCCAAAAGGTACATGCCGAACTTCTAGATTGGACCACTAAGCACGCGTACTGTCCTGTTGAGCATTATTATGGGGCGAGGCTTGATTGGCTTGATTGCGTTATGCGAACTGGCTGATAGCCCTCCCCCCAGCTTGATGGGCAGAAGCCCATGAGAATATCATCGGCTTTCTCGATGTTGGCACTGGCCGGATTGTCATTTGCCAGAGTCTGTTGCATACGAGCGTTTGGGCTATTAGAGCATACGTTTGTACCTGCAGCTGGAGCCGTCTTTTCAGACCGCTTCTGCCAATGTTAATATGCGCCTGCTTCACCTTTGAATGTTTATGAGTGCGTCTTAAACTATAGAAGTTCTGTGTTAATCACCTGTTCCTTTTCTATTGATGGGGAGTCACAGGGCATTGCAAAGCCGACTTGAAAAGCCATTTTCACTTCCGAAAGACCTTACCGTCAACCGATAATTGTAATTGGAATCGCCGCAGCAAGACCTCGGACATAAAGTCTGTCAAATAGTCCCAACCCACGAGCTTTCTGTCCAAACGGTACGTGCCAAAATTCTAGATTGGATCACCAAGTATGCATACTGTTCCTCTTGAGCATATGTGGGAGCTTGACTGAGTGTGCTTTGCATACCAGTTGAATAGACCTAGCTCGAGCTTCACAGTGCAGAGGCCTTGAAGGTTTTCTCCATCTATGCACACGGCCTGATTGTCATTGGCCAGAGTCTGTAGCGTACGAGCGTTTGGGCCATTAGGGCCCACGTTTTCGTATTCAAACCTGCAGGCTAGAGCAGTCTTTCAGACCGCTTCTGCCCAGATTGAGATGCGCATGCTGTATCTTTGAGTGTTTAGGATTTGAAATTGTCTTTTTGTACTGTATAAGTTCTGTGCTAACAACCTGTTTCTTTTCTGTTGGATGGGGAGTCACAGGGCATTGCAAAGCCGAGTTGCTTCCATCTTCAAATCACACGAGTCAAACAGTACGACAATATGTCACGAATGTTGCGCCTCCTCACACATACAAGTCTGCCAGACTGTCGCAACCCACAATGTGGGAAAAGACGCCCGAAAAGCCATGGGTCTATTGGCACAAAAGGTACGCGCCAAACTTTTAGATTGGACCGCCAACCAAAAGTAAATGCATGCGTACTGTTCCCCTTGAGCGTATTATTACTAGGAAAGGGCTTGAGTGTTCTTAAAACCAGTAGATAGCCCTACCTTAACCTCTTTGGTGCAGCAGGCTTGAGAATATCACAAGCTTTCTCACCCTCGGCATACGGCTGATTGTCATTGGCCAGAGCCTGTAGCATACAGCGTGTGGTTCATTAGAACACACGTTGTATTCCTCCATGCTGGAGCTGTCTTTCAGACAGCTTCTGTCCACCTTGAGATGCGCATGCTGTATCTTTGAGTGTTCATTTTTTAGATACAAGTAAATGCGTGCGTAGTGTTGCTCTTGAGCATTTTTGTGGGGAAGGCTTGAGTGTTCTCTGAACTGGTTGATAGCCCTACCCCTGAGCTCTTTGGTGCACAGTCTTGAGAATATCATAGGCTTTCTCAAAAGCGGCACACGACTATTGGCGTGAGTTCTGCAGCATACGAGCGTTTGGGCCATTAGGGTTTACGTTTGTAGCTGCAGCTGGAGTTGTCTTTCAGACGCCTTCTGCCGAAGTGGAGATGCGCATGCTGTATCTTGAATGTTTCGGAATTTGAGATTGTCCTCTTGTTCTGTTCAAGTTCTGTGCTAACAACCTGTTTCTTTTCTGTTGCATCGGCATCGTTACCGAGATGCGAAGCATATAACTCGTGCAATCCAGTCAATGGCCCTATTTATTGAAGCTACCAAATGCGATGCCTAGATGAACATACGTGCGGAAGGGACGTATTCTCGTAAAGATGCCAGGAACCGGGGTACAATCGCATGGATTGGGCAGACGCTGAGAGAAGAATGTAAAATCCGAGACGTCACGCGGGAAAATGGTGGACTATCTGCCGTTGTCCTTTTTTTCGAATTATAAGTCTGGGGTTGTAAAAGATTAGTTATTTGGGTCTCTCTGTCCATTTTGTCGTTGGCACTCCTTATTCGAGATTCAACCATTTGGAACACGTGAGATCGGATGACCTGTGGATGGCTCACGTAATGATCGGAACTTTTGAGCTGGATGATTGCTTGTGTTGGTGCTGTCTTCCTCCAGTCCATCTACAATGTCCGAGACAGATATTACAGAGGATAAGCTCCAAAATGATGGTAAAAGTGGACTGTTTTAGCAATCTCTTTTTCGGTGTTTTGTTGAAATTCGAAGAAAGAAATTCACCGATAACCGAATTTTGATTAGATCCTACAAGTTTCGAAGCTGCGACCACAGATCCACCACCGGAACATCCGAACGAGGAGCCACTTTCCTCCGAGACATTAGCTGATACAACCCTTCTTCCATCCGACCCACCTCCACAAGATGACAGCCCAACTGATCCAGCAATCGCTGAACCAGAAGTATCACCTACCTCACGCAAATCATCAGCAGCTCCTCGCCCATCCAGTGCAGAGTCTACCCGATCCGACGCAAATCCCCAACGCCCAGGTACTCAAGGTGAAGCGAGAAAAATGAGTGCGTCGGGTATGAGAGTGACCACACCAGGACGAAGAGGTTCTGGTGCCGGATCGGCAGGCAGCAGAAAGGACGTACCTGTTACGGGACGAGCAAGTGATATCGGCAGCGCTTCTAGAAAGCGACAAGGAAGTGTCGGACTTTTTACGGATGTTATTACTGAAAGCGTTGATGAGGATGAGATTGTACCTCAAGAGGTTCAAGTCACTTCTGTGGCGGTTGGGGAGACGGACAAGTTGATGGATGTATATGAGGAAGTGGAGGAGCTTGCTGATAGTGGGTGGGAGACGGATCTGGATGTTTCAGGTGAGAGTTTGGTTTTTCAAAGATCGATGGATATCATGCATTTGGGTACATTGTTGACGGAATTCTGGATTATAGATGTGCTGAATCGAAAGAACCAGCAAGATCTCTATACTGCCGCATGTATTGCATTGGGCATCGTTCCAGTCTCGTTCATTATTGACCGTCTAAAAGGAGAAGAAATCGTGATGCCGCATCATGGGTTGGGACCTAAAGGTGCACATGCTCTCGCCCAAGTTCTAGAGGTATGTTGATTATCTTACCACATTTTACGGTTGTTTCTTTGTTTGGCCACTCGGCATATATCTGAACTTGGTCCTGATACTAGGGAAATACGACACTAAAGCGCATTGATTTGACAAACAATTGGATCGAAAGTGGGGGAGCTTATCTTGGAAGGAGTTTGCAAATCAACCGTGCGCTAGTGTATCTCAACTTGACAGGGAACAGACTGGGTGGCGTATCTGTTTTTGCATACTAACGTATTAGTATTTTTCACTTACATGCACGAAATTAGGCTATGAAGGAAGCCACGAAATTGCAGAGATGCTCCAATTTAATGCTTCTCTTAAAACCCTTATCCTCAAAGGTAAGCTCCATTGCTGCGATGTGTAGATGCATGAAGTACTCAACGCCGGCAAATGGAAAGACAACAAGCTTGGTGATCGGGAAGCACAGCTATTTAGTGAAGGATTACGACAAAATTCTTGCTTGCAAGGTATTGACTGTGGAGCTGGCTATTCACGCTCTTTATGGTTCCTAATTTGGCTTGGACTGTCTTGTAGTGCTTGACTTGAGTTACAATGAAATTGGGGATATTGGCGCTATTGCTCTGGGAGTGGGTCTAGTAGGGAATGATGCATTAAAGGAACTGAATCTGGGTATAAACAATTTTTGGACTACTTGCCGGAAACCATTGCACTTTTCTGATATTTGTTAAATGATCGCATAGGCTGGAACCAAATTCGTCATCGGGGTATCGCAGGGCTGTTAAATGGACTAAAGGTGAGTCTATAGTATTGCTCGCTGTGTCGACCGTACAAGAAACTCATGTATATGTTTATAGGATAACCTCATTTTAACACACCTGAACCTGGAGGTATTGCCATGATTGTCTTGCTCTTGGCTATAACCCCGCATTTAAGATTTTATTGTTTTTGTATTTAGAGTAATGGGTTAGGAGAGAATGGCGCGGCCGTGGCAAGTTTCCTCCTCAAAAACAATGCCATACAGGTGCTCAATCTACGGTATGTGTACTGCTAGCCTTTATTTCTCTTCATATGGTTAGATACCTTCTCTTCACATGATTAAATACCAAATGGTTAAATTGTAGGCGTACACGATGCGGAGATGGGGCAATAGGAACTATCGGAAAAGCTATCGAGCAAAACTGTACGCATCCATGTTTTTGGGGTTGATACGAGCATTCCATGCTAACGCAATACGGTTTTACCCACCTAGATTCTCTCAAAGAATTTGACTGTTCCGATAATCTATGGACGGACCAAGGGGCTCAACTCCTTTTCAAAGGCCTAATGAACTCTAGTAGCATGCGAAAGCTTTACATGCAGGTACGTTGTACCCTTGAACGGAGGGTGTGGTGGATACGTTTATATTTCTCGAGCCCATGCTAAACTGCCAACGATACCTCTCTTGTGGTAGAACATTAAACTTACCAAAGACATTCGAGTGAAGATTGATGAGCTAAAGGCGGAAAAACCTGAACTTGCTATTATCGAAATGAGTGAAGCGGATATGTTGATTGCCGCCAAGGAGGCACGCATTCGCAAAGAGGATAGAGATAGAACATAGCATGATTATTTGCATATACAAAAAATAAAAGGCTTCTCCGTGGAAATGCAAAAATGTGATATGCGTGTGTATTTCAGGTGGCGGGTATACAAGACCAAGCGCCTTCCAAAGATAAAGAAACCACAAGCTACCAAAAGAATTCATCAAAAATAAACAAAAAAATAGAGAAACTCCTTCGTATCCAAGTCCAATGATAAAGTCCAACAGCCAGGTATATCACGGCGCAAATATCCTTCCAGCCCTACGACGAACTGTTCTGCGTAGCATAGCAGCCATAGCAATGACATTCCTCACAACACTATCATTCGCCAGCGTTCCCTTGATTCGAATATCCGATAACTGAGGGCACGCTCGAACAAGCATGATGACGCCGTCCCGTGTGATCCCAGAGCAGTTTTGAAGGTCAATAGCCGTTAACCGCGGACAATACCTCGCCAAAGACTCTAGACAACGATCCGTAACGGGTTTTCCTTGAACAGAAACAACTTCCAACGCTGGACAATTATGTGCAATGAGAGCTAGAATGGCGTCTTCTACTGGAATCTGTCCCGTAGGTGGTGTCACCATTCCTACAGAAAACTCGCGTAGACTAGGACCCACACTAGTCGCCAACAACTTTGCAAAATTTTGCCCATCGCCTCTCGTGCAGTCAACGCTGCCCCAATGTAGTGATCGTAATCGCATCAACCGACTTGAAAGCGTATGCAGTTCCATACTCCGCACCGGTGGCAATTCATAAAAGAACCGTGATTGCATACCCCCAACACTTCCAGTCAATGTCAGATCAACCAGTTTAGGACAAACCGTTAAAACATGTTGAAGCGTCCGTGGATCCAACGGGTCACAAAAAATCTTGAGCGACTCTAACAATGGCGTGCCATTCGCAAACCGCTTTAACAAGTCGGTATCCTCCGGTTCACTGAATCTCAGCGCAGTCAGATCAAAACACCTGACGAGACAATGTGGGGAAGACTCTTTGCACGATTGGTTGAGATGTCGCTCTAGGAACTTTAGTGCTTTGGCTTTGGATGGTAGGTATGGATTTCGCCATAGTGCACGCTGGGCTGGGCGATACCATCGGCGGTTGACTAGAGTGCATACGGCATATGTGTGCTGCTGTTGACGGTGGTTGGTGGGTTCGGCGGCGGCGGAAAAGATGAGGTGTAATATTTCGGGAGGGAGGGTGGAAGCGATCGATGGTGGCTATCACGAGCATGTTAGCCCGCTACCAGTATACAAGGCGCAAAAGCCCAGACGACTACGACAACTCACCTCCATGGCTTCCGTTTACTGAATAAAGGATGAAGATTGAAGAGAGCCAAGGTTGTAAAACAAAGCAAAGCAAAACCTACGAGTTTGGCTAGCGGGCAACAGATAAGAGATCTTGCCCAAAAATCGGAGTGCGTGACATAATACGCGTGACATAACATCCTTTCAAGTGACCTGGCGCAATTTGGGAACTAATCATGCAATGTTGGCTTTATTTCTGAACACTTTTTTTGCATGAAGGACTCATAGATATTTTCTTTTTTTTTTCACTCGGGATCTACTTTACTGCCTTGTTGGTTATTCTTATAACGGAGGCCATACTTGCAGATTTGCATGTCGCATAACTCTGCACTTGACCATATTTTGGACCAACTCGTCCGAATTCCTCTTGGCCATCCGCTGGGCATTGAGCTTTCATCCGGATTCCACCAATAGCTTCATAGCCATTCAATTATCAGCACTTCCTCAATCAAACGAATTCGAGTACACAAAGCATCATTTCACTACAGCATTTATTCGTAACATCTAAGTAGGACAAAGTACTACTACACTAAATTTGATTAACAACTTAAGAATAAAAAAGAAGAGAATTGCGATTCGATAACCCAATAAAACTTAGATCAAAGCATCAGTGTCTATCGCTGCCCTTGACTACCTCTCCCATCCTATAACCTTCTTTCTTGCCGGGTATCGCAAACATACTTTGATCTATTGGATATGTCGTGCTGATGTTTTGAAAGGTGATGACGGCACTCAACGGTAACAGACCGATGGGTATCTCAATCTGGACTGAAATGAGAAAACGTAGGTATCAGTAACCATGTTAACAGGTACAGGAGAAAAAGCAGATTTACCTGGAAATCCCGGCGGGAGTTGCACACCAAAAAACTCTTTTAGAGATCGAATGTGCTCGTTTGTTCCCATTCCGATTAACTCTAGCAATGGGAATAGGGTTTCGACTTTGATTGGAAACTCATCAGATTGCAATGACGGTGGTGGTGTTGGAGTGGCTTGAACAATCGTTGGGAATGATGAATACGCGGCTGCAGCGGCCGTATCTTTTTCTATAATTTCCTTTTCGGCTCCCTCTGCCATTGGTGTCTCCTCTCCGCCCTCGTACATCCATAATGTCGCTTTGTAGTTTCTGGAAGTCTTTTCTAATATTTGAGGTCGACCTACATGTAGGTACTCTTTCTCTTGTCCTTGTGAAAAGAACTGTTCATATGTGACTTCCGGGGTCGGGGGAGGGTCTAACGTTGGTCTGAAACGGGCAAGTTCCCGGAAAGCCTTCTTGGCTTTGGCCAATTCTTCTGGTTCATTCCACTCGCCCGCTTCGTACTTGCGGATCTTCTCGTCTTCATCCTCCTCCTCTTCTTCCTCCCCCTCTGGAAGAGGGTTATCCTCTTTGGTCGGTGGTAATGGGTTGGCTTTCAAATGCTCTGTTCGCGTTTTGTTTACACATTCCAAGGCATCAACGGACCATACATGTGTTTCCCATGGACCAACTCGCTCGTTACGGTCCACCTGGAGAAAAGTTAGCTCATGCTCTGGTGTCACATGCAACTAGCCAACAAGTAACCTTAAACGTCCAGAATCCACTTTGTGTTCTAGAGAGACTGAAAGATGAAAAGTCAAATTCGGGTGCCGCAACCTAACGATGCAATGTGGATCACCAAGTCTCCTAGTGCAAATTAAGACCACATCCTTACCATCTTTGTGTTTAGACTGATTGATATTTCTTCTTCCACCTCCTTGGCGCCGATCGAAAAGTCCCTTGGCCATACTAGCTGAACAACGCGGCGTTGATGGTCACAAATAACCAATTGTGGTCCTTTTGGTGCTGTCAGTATTTGAATCCAATATGTAGAAGCACCAAACTTGTGAATTACCATCTTTCTCTTCGGTGAAGATGATGGAAATATCACCACGGACCCATGACAAGCTTTCAAAGCCGACAAGCGTCGTGTCGATTCGAATCGACTTTCCCTGTATGCAAAATAGACAAGTGTTGGATATGTGCGTTGTTTCTAAGCGCACGGTTCACACTACTTACCTTTTTGAAAACCTGCGGAAAGCATCGCCGGTGAACGATTTGAGACCCACGTCGCACATCAAGCATTATGAGTAAATCAAACCATTACCTTGTATGTATCCTGCAGAGTTGAATGTTACTTATATGTGAAATGGACAGTGCAAATCAAAAATTGGACATACCGAGGGACAAATGGAGCTCACAAAAGGGATGATAGATTTAAACGACCAGTGCATCTCGAGATAGAAGTCCTTCAGATCCTACCAAACGACAAGCATGCCAGAAATCAGTTTAACCCGATATATTTTGATCTTGTCTATCTCGTATTGACGGCCTGACCTTTGACAGTGCCCTCAACAGCTCTCCGCCTTTGGATTTGAACCAGAACGCCAGCTCCCTCCGCCGAGTTCTGTAAACCCATTCCATAACCTCTCGATCGCCATAGCTGGTAGCTTCTTGAAACGGAGTCCATCCGTCCATGTTCTTGAATAGTGTGGATGCACCGGCATCAAGAAGGATCTTGACGCATTCTTTTCGCCCGAGAGATATCGCGAGAGTTAATGGAGTTTGTCCGCGGCAGGTTTCTGTAAAGAGGGGACATGGAGTGGTTGATGGGTATGAAGAGAGATAGGTGCGGAGTGCTTCTGTCT
The DNA here is from genome assembly GCF_000182565.1 of Spizellomyces punctatus DAOM BR117. Classification (NCBI taxonomy): domain Eukaryota; kingdom Fungi; phylum Chytridiomycota; class Chytridiomycetes; order Spizellomycetales; family Spizellomycetaceae; genus Spizellomyces; species Spizellomyces punctatus. The sequence goes on from NW_015971549.1 coordinate 644,119, forward strand.
CATTTTTGAAGATGAGACGATGGAGGTGATACTTGTCGGGGTTTCCCGACATGGTCGAGGGAACTATTTCTTGCACTGCGTTTTTCAAAAGTGATGTAGAGGTGATGCAGTGACGTGAGCAACAGTGGTCGCAGCTAGGCTTTAAGTCAATTTCGCTAGGTTTATTCAACAAATGTTATTGAGCAATGTCCCTCCAAAACTTTCAGTTAATGTCACGCGCCTACCGTCGTCGTTTCCGCCCCCGCGCCCTTTTGAATTTATTCAGCAACCCTTGGCGGGAGGAATATCGCTGTGCGGGATTTGGGATTTGAAGCGAAATGCTTTGTTCTTTTCAGGCCCAGTTTTGCTATTGAAGGGCATCTATCATTGGGTTTCGCATTGAGGGAATAACGGCATGATGCCTAGCCTCACAATTCATGTTCTCGTTACTATTAAAGACTCTTTACTATTGAAGAGCAATATATCTGCGTCTGCCGCCAAACCCATCTCAAACCAACTGGCACTTTATCCTTGCTCTTCTCTTATGCTTTCTGGCACTGCCTGCACAAAGTAGACGATATTCGCAAAGGGTTTCGCTACAGCAGGACACGACGCGACACGACACGACGCGGTATTCAGCCCAAAGTATTTTGTTTTGTTTACTCACCACTCTGGAGTCCACTTCAATTCTTGACTCGAGCTTTTCACCATGGCCGCATCACACGCACTCATTTACGGGGGAGCAGGCGCCCTCGGACGATCCATCGTAGGCCAATTCCGCAAAGCTCAATGGGTAAGCCTTCCCCTCATGACCGCCCACCAACACAACACCAACACTCTATCTACAACAGACAGTCACCTCCATTGACTTTACACCCAACACCGAAGCAACACACAACATTGTCCTCGAACTGTCGGCCGCATCCGATTTGGATAAGACGGGTCGCGATGTGGAATTGAAGGTGGGGGATGTTGTCAAGGAACAAAATTTTGGAGCGGTTGTGAATGCAGCTGGCGGATGGGCAGGAGGTGCCTTGACGGATGAGGGTGAGCATCTGCTATGAAAGATAAGCGATAATGGAAAACTCATTTTATTCTAGGACTGTACAAAAATGTTACTTTGATGACGGCGCAGAGTGTTCATACATCGGTAATTGCGGCGAGAGTAGCTGCTCTACATCTTCAAGAGTATGTGCCAGATAAGATGATGATCCCTGCTGCGTATTGAATTCGATTCTCAGGGGTGGGCTGTTGACATTAATCGGGGCGAGTGCAGCGACGAAGGGAACCCCAGGAATGGTATGTGTAAAGCGCAAGTAGATCCCAAAGTGTAGTGAATCTGATTTGTTTCTGCCAGGTCGCATACGGTCTTGCCAAAGCCGCCGTACACCAACTGGTTCAATCTGCTGCGGGCCCTGGAAGCGGATTGCCTACCGGTGCCAAAGCGACTGCGTAAGTGCCGTGTTGTGTCTGTGCATTTTGGCAATCTTGTTCTATCTGTTGACTTTCCTGTAGTATTTTACCGTAGGTGTTTAGATGTTTACTGTCAGACACTCTATTGATGTATATCCGAGTACAGCATCACCTTAGATACACCTATGAACCGCAAGTTTATGCCTGATGCTGATTACTCGACCTGGACTCCGCTTGAGACGGTTGCCGAGTAAGTGGCTACCGTTGTGTTATAGCTTAGATCACTCATCAATTTGTGCAATTTTGTAGAAAAATTGTGGACTGGGCTACAGGCAAGGATGCTGCTGAAAACGGAGGACTGTACAAAGTCGTAACCAAGAGTGGAAAGACAGAATTTGTGATTGTGTAAGAGGCTGTTGTTTTGTTTCCAGGGATTATGCATGATGGCATTATTCAGCATTGTTGTATTACATGGCATACAAAACTGCTACATTTCATAATTGCTAGCTATGTACTGCTTTAATATTCTTTTTTCACCACGAAGAAGCCAATACTATCCCTGTTGACTCCCACAATGTCTTTGGACATTAGCACCCCAACAAAACAGAAAGGGATCCTGCAATACATGTCCCCATCTTTTTACACCCCACGTAACAATGCCATAGACGAAAGTGTCTTTTGCGTACTAGGCGGTTCAACAGCATCATCCAAAACAGACCGATCAGACGGGTACATTGCGAACAACTTTAGCACTTCCTGACCAATGGTGGACATCAGTTCTTGTGTATCACGCGAGTTTGGCACCGGTTTGTTTTCATTCGCTCTGTACGATAACAGAAGATAGACATGGGCCAATGCACCTTACCATATTACCAAAACAAGACATCATACGTACGGGACTCTCAAATGCCTGAACACCTGATTTGGTACATCCTTTACAAGCAGCCACTCGAGCTTAAATACGCCCTTCCATTTCTGAGGATGCTCCCACACATCTGTCGACGCATTCCAATCTACGCTGCTGGTCATGCGTGCCACACCGCAAAAGCGCCCCGAAGAGGCTACTGAGAAAAAGAGGAACACCAGGGGTGGACTCCGGGTTGAGGTTCTAAAAGCCGTGTCGAGCCGGCGGTTACCGAGGTCCGTTGACGACCAGATGTTGTATCGGAGGGAGGCTTGGACGTTGTAGGGGCTTGAAGATTTGATGACAAAGTATCTAGCCTTTCAAGATTGTTACTTTTGTTTCATGCAAAGGGGACTAGGTGTTTGCACTCACTGCATCGGGTTTAGCCTTTGTGGGCCTTTCGTGCTTTTTTGGCAGAGGTATCACGCTAGGAGTCAACAAAGGCACTTGTTCCATGAACCGGCTTGCAGCGTCGCTCCATTCTGGGGTTTTCGCAGATTCAAATGGAGGTGGGTTCAGCGCTAGGCGATCTAAATTGGACTCTGAAACTATTCTCTTTCATATAAGCTTCTTTGAACAAAATGCCGGATTAAAAGTAACTGGGTGTACCCAATGTTTGAATCCCAGTGAACAACTTGCTCTCCTGCATGTCCAACCCAGAAAACGCAGTTGCTTTTGCCATATTCTCGGACTGTGGTGTCACCTGGCATCCCCACTCGGGGAGACGATATGTGAATGAAGATGTGGTGCTGGGTGATTTGATGAGTGCGAGACCAGTGTCAAAGGACGAGGACCGGGAGCGCTGTCCTTCGAGGACGCCTGATTGGTAGCCTTCGTTAACTGCAGGATAGAGATGACACAAAGCAATGGGTAGCGTACTTTTCATAGTATCATTGGGGACACTGCTCCTCCTGGCCCAAGCATCCCATCCTAATTCTTTTTCGTACATGCGGTTCCAAAAGAGAACAAATCTCGTTCCAAAAGCAAAAAGACAGACAAGCACCTAGAATAAAGTGCACTAAACAAAACAGCTGTGGGCTGAGGGGAGAGGGTAAGTAACTGCTCATTAACACACAGTTAGTTCACCCGCACGGTGTGAGAAAGATCCTGTTTCAATCCCAACCCTACCTAGAAGGCAGAGGGTCTCCATCAACCTCCATCATTTCCAATCATCACTAATTTTCTATCGCATGACGAAACGTCCTACCAACTGCTCAAAATAAATAAACGGAGCTGTCAAACTCTTATATTTAAATCTCTGCACGGCTACGGAGGGGGTTTCTAAGCAAAGCCAAAAAGAAACCCCGCAAGAACTGTGGTTTCGTCATGCTGGATCCGGAACCTGATCAACCCAGCCCTACAAAAGCATGTGAAGAAAAGCAACTTGGAATCATCTCACTCGAGAAACGATGGGCTTGAGCGACCGCTTGATCGGTAGTGTGGCGCAGGCGCTTACGAATCGCGAATCTTGTGGTGAACACACCATGGAAGCTTTGTCCGCGTCGTTTTGTTTATGGTGTTTTGACTTTTTAGCACATGCTTTTCGAGTGAGGTTTTATTCCAAGGCCCTTCTTTACCAAAATTACCTCTCATTTATAACAACGTTCAGCATTTGATCAAACCTCTGCAAACCTCAAACCTGTCATTTTCCTTTGGTAGTTTACGTCGCGGCCGTCAGCGTATGTCAAAACCCATTCCAAGGGGTTGCACCAAGCCAATTATTAAAGCCCTCTCTGCTTGCACATCAGCCCACACAAGTAAGCACCAAACAATGCCCGTGCGACACATGTTTGTCCCGACAACACCTTACGAAACTGCACGTGCAGCACGGATTGAGTTACTGCGTTCCAAAATGGCTGAAATGGGGTTATTGGAAGATCGACCGGTAGAGCGTACGCCAACGCCAGAAAAAAGATTGTTGCGGAAAAGGGTAAGTGCTAATGTTTATCGCACTTTTTGATAACGTTAATTAATATTTCATATCTATTTAATACATTAATAATCTGTTGAATCTAGGCAAACAAAGTAGCACCGCGATATTCTCTAAGATTACAGAATGAGGTACTGTATCAGTGAGGGTTACTTTTGTTTTTAAAATGCCTAATGATGCTGTCGCTCTCAGGTTGATCAAGGTAAGTGTAAAGCATCGTCCATTGCTACTGACGTGCAGCCAGATCCAAACGTCAGGCAGATTGCCGAGCAGGTAAGTTCAGTACGTTCCAACTCACAATTCCGTCTTAAACTGACATCTACTTGAATAAGCAACCCACTTCCGCCAGCAGCAAACCTCCACAACCTGACCTCTCCCCGGATGACACCATTCTTCTCCTCTCCACGTCCAAATCTCACCCCTTTCACCTCGCTCGTCTCAAGCACGTCCCCGCCAAAAGGACATGGGACACCCCAATAACGGTTTTCTTTTACAACCCCCTCCCCACACCAATCATGAGTCATGTAGCTTACACACTCGATTCAACACCCCACAAAGCCCACATCGGAAATACAATTGACAATGGGGAACGATATCCAAAAATGGTAACGTTGGAATGGGATGAGGATGATGTGACGCAAGTAGGGTGCCAGAAGATCTATTGGGTCGAAAGTGAATTGTGGTATGCCTTTTGTGTTTTGGCGGAAAGGAATCGAAAGCAAGGGACAGTTGCATTGGAAAGGAAGTGAAAAGGACACTTTTGGTTGTTTTTTCTTGCTTTTGCAATCATGCCGGGATGGACTTTATTTTCTTTTAGCAAATCTTTTTGCGGTAATGTTATGGTATAATTTGTTATGGCTTTGCCCCAAAGATTCTTTGCTTGATATCACTCCCATCCCCGCATTTATATGATATGCATACTATCATCGTGATATGACAATAGCACTTGTTGGCAGCGCGTCCGAAATGGTATACTCCAACACGTTTGTCCAGCAATAGCTGCCCAAAATTTGGATTCGTTTTCCATAACAGATGCTGAAATGCTGTATAATCGAGAGTGAGCTTCGGACATTAAAGCCGAGTTACAAGATTTGTATCTGCAAGACGTTTGCCGGGAGCTCAGAAAGGCTCAAGGGTCAGAGTACAGAGTATCGCCATGAGCAGCCCCACATTTCCAGTATAGCTCCATCTTGTCCAGTTGCATTTGCCAGAGCATTGCTGTAGGAGATGGGACGGCACTTATTTGGTATTAGATTTCCTGACTCGCTGCTGCATCATCTCCCACATTGAAGTAGGTATGGATGCCAAGAAAAGTCCGGACCTGCCGTCGACTTGAAGGGTCCCAGCAAACCCTTATCGAGTCTGTTCCCTGGTCATACGCATGGGAGTTGGAATGATCTGGGAATTCACCCACGCCGATGTAATGGGCTGCGACTATGGTCATCTGGAGCATCCCTGGATCAAAAGTATGGAGGTCTCAGAGATCTCCACAACCCCGCAGTCCAAGTCTTTTTGAAAATCGCAACATAGCCCAGTTTGCTCCTGCTGGTCACGATGCATAAACTACATAAAACTGCGCTAAACAGTCAGATAGTATCCCCTTCCACCACAGGGATCCCAGGTGCTCGAGTCATCTGGTGCGTCACTTAGCTTTGGTTTTCTCATGAACTGTCCTGTCAGACTGCCCAGGAGTTGGGAACTAGTAGTTAATCTCACAAACATGGTCATCTCCACCTTTCGTCACTACCTGGAAGATCACCTGCGTCTTTTTCAAAGGGGCAGATTTATGGAAACACTGTAGATGGATGGGTTAGGGTTAGAACCATCAGCAAGGATCTTCTTGCGAGATGATATGAAAGACAAGCTTATGTAAATCCACACTGAGGAGGTGTGAATCCCAGGCATGTCCTGAGACTGCCAGGTATTTTCCACCTCGTGGTCCTTCCTGGGAATGATTGGGCAATCTGTCCACGTTACAGAACAATACCCAAGGATAGTACATTAAGACTGGAAAGTAAACTATCGTGGCAATGTACAGCATATATGAAAAGGGATATCAAATCGTCCCAAAAGACAGTACATAAACTCGTTATGACAGTATTGGTTGAATGATTATCGACATTTACCGCCTTTCTCATGACTGAACTCCTCTGCGCACACGGAGCGAACCTTGGTCGATCATGCAAAATCATGGATGTATCTAGACAAAATCGTCTGCCTGTTGTCCCACAAAGAATATTATTTGCAAACATCTACTGGGTAGGTGCAAGACCAGGCCATCATGGTATTTCCCATTGTCCGAAATGCGTCACGTCCTATATGGCGATACCTTGTGGTCCATATATGCCTTGTTTAATGTTGGATAACCAGAGGACTCCGCCTCCTTTGGGCTTCTTGAACTTGGCTTGTTATGAGCTCATTGTAGCGTTTTCCATTAAGTAAACTGGTGACTCCAGCTGCAAAGCGAGAGGCTTGCAGCTGACTAATGTTCCGTCAACTAGCATCACTATCTGCATGTACGTTGACATCGTTTAGAGGGCTTGCCCACCGCGTGAGGTTGTCACAATCCCAAATGACGGCAAATGTCTTCGCAGATGACGCTGGGAAAAACTCATCTTTCGCCTCTTTCTCCTCCTCGCAGAACCAGTTTACCCAAAAACGAACATAAGTTTTGCGTCGAAACTCTCAGAAAAAGAAGAAGCATATCAAATCACGATACATAAAGAAATGAACCGCAACAATACGTCTCCCGAGTCCGCCGGAACCCGCAAAGCAGTCGATTCAGCAGCCGGGTAAATAGCCAAAGTCTTGTCCAGCAGGTCATGTAGCTGTGAATAACTTGGGTGTTCTTTTTGGAAAGGGTCACTGGCCAAACAGCGCAGACGGCAGGCCAAACTGCCGAAGCGGGCGTTGGAGTCGTGCCAGCACTTGTGGGCACGGTTGGTGATGTCGCAGGAACCTTAGTCGGCGGAGTTGCAGACGTTACCGGCGCCACTCTTGGTGCGGTATCTGGTGGTGTGGGCTCCACGTTGGGTGCCACGAAGAATCTTGTGGGGTCCCTGGGGCTCGGGAGCAAAAGTGAGGAAGGAAAGAAGCAGTGAGAAGATCTGACAATGAACCGTTGTTTGGTGTGCAGCTTTGCTATATTTGCATAACCTGTTTGTTTTCGAGTCAATACATTTGTGTATGATATGTAAATAAATTCGTCGAGGGCGCAATCACAAACATCTTTTCTAAAAGCGAAGAACGAAAAAGCATGTTGCGGCACATAGTTGTGAAAAGATGAATTAACGGATGTGATCATGTACCCGCAATCTAAAGCCTTGCAATGCCTGTATACACAAAGCCCTAAGTGGAGGCCAACTGCTGTACTTCAAACCTGGTAGTCGCAGGATCTCACAGGGGTCAAAGCTATTGGAAAACGTCTGATAGGAAACACATGCAAAGATTTGACGGTAACTAACCAATATACTCAACTCAATAAACATTTCAACTTAATAGTCCATCTTCGTCCGCTTGACGTGTCTCCAACCACTGAGGGTGCTATTATATCTTTGAAAAGATACGGCACTGTCGTCCTGGCGGTTGATCCCATCATGGAACATCTGGTGCCTGGCGGTAGAATCACGATTCGGGAAGGGCAAAGATGTCAGAAACCACTTATCCATCATGCCGCACATGAGGAAGATCGAAACTCGCGTAGCAGCTGCGAGAGCACGCTTGATGATTTTCAGCCGATGGACAGCGATGACCATATTCCCGTATTCTGCTTTGATTTCAAATTGACACCTTATCCACCTTTGCTTTGTTGGGTGTCCTTTCCACTTATAATACATCCGTAGCTTCATATTTTTGACTGGCTCGCATGATGGTCCCGTAGGCGCTTCTGGCGGTTGCCAGTTCAACTCAGTGTCATACCCGGAACTCAACTCCACTCACTTTTTCAAATTCTAGTACGCAAACTTTCTTCTACACTGCCCGGTCCGGCTGATTTTCTCATTTCAACATTCTCCCTTTTAGCATTCATCATTACAGTATTGCTCCCCTCAGCGTTGACAGGCAACACCTACCCGGGATCACGACAGAAAAAAAAAGCGTTAACTCGCGGGAATGTTGAACTGCGGGAAATGCGAGCTGCGGGTGCCCAACATGTAACCTACTCTTTTATTTTTCTCAACCGCACGTTAGACAGCCAGACAGCATGCAAGCTCTCTCGTGCGCTGGAACACACCCACCCGACCCAAATCATGAGTTGGCGACAACCAAGGTCGTGCGCAAGAAGCTGTCTCGTTCTTTTTTACCGTCGATTCTACATAGTAGCTTAGTAAATAGCTTGGTAGCTTCGACCATGTGTATTGTGGGACTTGACGCTATACATGATACAGATCATTGATGTACATATATACGGACTACTGGACTACTGCACTAATGCCGCTGACTAAAAAACTGACTCCGCTAAACTCTCGTATGATGTGACCCATGTCCAAAGGCTACAGGTTATGCCTATGCACAAATAGCTATTTTTTTTTGCTTCCTGTCAGAGGACTCAACACCTTGCCGAGACCAAGGGCCTCGAGCACCTTCGTGATGCCGAGTCCGCCAAGCAGACCGCCAAGTAGACCATTGACGAGGGCGCCGAGGCCAAGGCCGTGGAGCTACGAATTGGATCAGTAAACATAAGTACGTGGAACAATCTCGCTGACTACCCTCACCAATTGGCCCACTAAACCTAAGACTCCGCTGAGCAGAAGTCCGACAGCAGCCAAAATCTGGAAAAGAGGTTCTGCTTTGCATTGTTAGCGTTCGTTCAGCGTGTGCAAAATAGAAATAAAGGGATGTCCTCACCTGTCAATAGGCCCCAGAGCGGACTGAGCTCCTTCTTGGCGTGTGGCATGTCGGCAATCTTCACCTTTGCCTTCTCGATAGTCTCGGCAACAGTGCCGGTCAACTGCAGTGTCGTTTCTGTTAAACTTCGCGGATGCAGAAATAGTACACGGCGAGAGCGCACCTCTTTCAGGTCCTCTGCCAACCGATACTCCTCTGGGGTCGCATCACGTCCTTCCGGCTTATGCTTTGCGTTCGCTTGAATGTGACCATCGGGATCAAGCGCACGGATCTCGCCGTGCGTCTCCTGCAAAATGCGGCTGCCCTCTTCAATGAGCGGTTTCACGGTTTGTACAAGTTTCTCTTCGTCGAGATCTTCCTTGCTCACGTTCTCGGCCGCTTCAATATGCTAGTGATAGGTTAACGCTGACACTTGTGGAACATTGCTATTCCGCATGATGTACAGAGCTATCAATCCTCACCGTCATGATCATCTTCATTATGGGGCGGATCTGATCCAGCGACCGTTCGATACAGTTTGCCATCCGCGCCGCCATTTTCTTGTCCTCCTCTAGCTGTCTCCTCCGCTCGGCCTCTTCCGGCGTTTCCGGCTGTTCCTCTGGCTTCGACTCCGGCTCCGGCTCAGGCTGCGGTTCTGGTACCGGCGTCGGCTCGCGCTCCGGCTCCGGCTCCGGCTCCGGCTCGGGAATATCAGACAGCAGTGATACGTGACCTACAATTCTGTTCTTTCCGTCGAGGACATCACCGTCGTCATCGAGTATCTTACCGGCGCATTTCGCAATGTCACCTTCAGTCAACTTGCCGAGCAACTCGCCTTTATCGTCGAAGACGTTGCCATCCCTGTTGACAATGTGGCCCTTCAAGGGACTGGGTTCCTTTTCCTGCACTTCCTCTTCCCAGCGCTCAGCCTTGCCAATGACATTGCCGTTGGTATCAAGGATTTCTCCATCGGCGTCAACTTTCTTTCCGTAGAGCTTCTTGGCATCTCCCTCGACCAATCGACCAATGGTAGCGCCGGTACTATCGACAACTTTGCCATCTTTGTCAACAGTAGCGACGGAGAAGTCTGCAAAGGGGCCGGTCTTCTGGCCCTCGCGCTCGCTTTCCGGAATCACCTCGGCGCGACCCACCACTGTACCGCCTTCGTTCCAGACGCGACCGTCCTTGTCGCACATCTTGCCCGCCAGCTTCGTTGGATCGCCTTCCACCAGACGGCCATAGATGACCCCTGCAGAATCGACAACATTGCCGTATTTGTTTACGCGCTTGCCAGCCAATGCGGACTGGTCGACCATCTGCTCTTCAATTGCTTCCTCTTCCCAGCGCTCAGCCTTGCCAATGACATTGCCGTTGGTATCAAGGATTTCTCCATCGGCGTCAACTTTCTTTCCGTAGAGCTTCTTGGCGTCTCCCTCGACCAATCGACCAATGGTAGCGCCGGTACTATCGACAACTTTGCCATCTCTGTCAACAGTAGCGACGGAGAAGTCTGCAAAGGGGCCGGTCTTCTGGCCCTCGCGCTCGCTTTCCGGAATCACCTCGGCGCGACCCACCACTGTGCCGCCTTCGTTCCAGACGCGACCGTCCTTGTCGCACATCTTGCCCGCCAGCTTCGTTGGATCGCCTTCCACCAGACGGCCATAGATGACCCCTGCAGAATCGACAACATTGCCGTATTTGTTTACGCGCTTGCCAGCCAATGCGGACTGGTCGACCATCTGCTCTTCAATTGCTTCCTCTTCCCAGCGCTCAGCTTTACCGATCACATTGCCGTTGCGGTCGAGGACATCACCCTCCTCGTCGACCTTCTTGCCGGCCAGCTTCTTTGCGTCACCTTCGACGAGACGGCCAACAGTCTGACCATCGCACTTCACGATGCCGTCCTTGCCGACTACAGAATTGGGAAAGTCCTCGAATGGTGCTACCGCAGGCTTTTCGCGCTCTTCGAGGGGCACTAGCTCGGCGCGGCCGATGATCCTGCCGGCATCGTTCCAGATCTTGCCCTCAGCGTCCACCTTCCTGCCGACCAGCTTGGTGATGTCGCCTTCAACGACGCGGCCAAACATTGTACCATTCTCATCGACGACATTTCCCGCTTTATTGACCTTTTTGCCAGCGAGCAACGAGAGATCGACCGCTGTCTCCTCTTCAGGTTCAGGCTCTTGCTCTTCGGTTCGCTCAGCTTTGCCAATGACATTGCCTTTGCTATCGACGACATCGCCGTCGGCATCGACGTTTTTCCCGGCCAGTTTCTTTGCATCTCCCGTCACGAGCTTTCCAATGGTCCTGCCCTGAAAGATGATAGCACCCGACTCATCCACTATGGAGTCGGGAAAGTCCTCAAACGGTGCTTCCTCTACTTTCTCGGGTTCTGGAAGTACCTCCGCTTCACCAACGATTGTGCCTCTGTCGTCCCAGATCTTACCGTCTTTGCCGACGGTTCTGCCGATCAGGGCTGACAACTTCCCACTGATGACTCTCCCAATTACGGTACCTTTGTCATCAACGATATTCCCGGCTTTGTTGACTTTGTTGCCCTCCAGCACTGAAAGGTCAACCGGCTCGCTAGCCTCACTCTCCTTGACTTCGCCCTCAACGGTTACAGGGACAGCCCCTTCGGCTTCTTCCGCTTGCTGAGATAAATCTGTAACCGTTTTGTCGACGTCCCCGGACTTCTCAGTAACGGCTTCAATTTCGGGCTTTACGGGCGATGCAGGCGGCACAGAACCCTAACAATGCGTATCGCATATGAGATGATACTGCTACAGCATGCGACTCGAGTGCCAAGTATACCTCTGTTGGCGCTGTCCCACTGGGCAATTTCGTTTCTTCGACTGTGCCTGCTGCTGGGGCTTCCACGTCTTCCTCTACTGCTGTGGTCTCGGATTTTGCATCTTCCATTGAGTAGTCGGTATCGCGCTTGAGACCTTCAGTTACATTTTGGTCTTGGGGTCCTTCCGGTTCTGTGGCCTTTCCGCTAACACTCTCGACTTCTTTTGTTTCGGGTTTTGTTGCTTCTTTTGAGTAGTCGGTATCGTGCTTGAGACCCTCAGCTAAATTTTCATCTGCGGCCCTTGCAGCGTCCGCTTCTCCGGTCTTTCCGCTGAAGGGCTGCACGCTTTTGAATTCTTTTGCATCGGATTTTGCGTCTTCCATTGACTGTTCCGCATCGTGCCTTGTCGGTTCTGCGAACTTTCCGTTAAAGGGCTCCACGCCTTCTACTTCCGTTGTGTCGGATCCCTCTTCCGCTACGTCTTTGACTGGGGATCCTGAGCCTTCCCGTTCTGCGGCCTTTGCAATAGCTTTCGCTTCGATATCATCAGTACGGGACGTCATCTGGAGTTCGGGATCACGCTTGACAGCTTCTGATTCTGCACCTTCCCGTTCTGCGGCCTTTGCAATAGCTCTCGCTTCGATATCATCAGTACGGGACATCATCTGGACTTCGGGATCACGCTTGACAGCTTCTGATTCTGCACCTTCCCGTTCTGCGGCCTTTGTAATAGCTCTCGCTTCGGTATCATCAGTACGGGACGTCATCTGGACTTCGGGATCACGCTTGACAGCTTCTGATTCTGCACCTTCCGATTGTGCGATCGTTGCGACAATGTCGGCTTTATCACCAGTGCGCGAGGTTATTTGGACAGAGAAATGGATTGTACTCATGCACGCCGCACACTGAAGAAACTTTTCTCGCGGTTCAGCGAGCAAAACACGCCTTAAAAGAACGGCGGCGAGGGGGGCGGGCGATTCATATGACGAAGTCAGGTGGGGCTTAAACTATATCCTTCCGTAACCATGCGTCTATCGAAGGGGGCTTACTCAAAAAGCCCATTCTCCGTTGCGCAATGAGAAATCAAGTGGTCGCATGCCAAGGGTCATCCTTGGGCAGTGACGCGGGACGGGGCTTGCTCTTGCGGCTTGCTCACAGAACAGTTCCTCAGGATTTCTTCTTCGGACTTCTTGTATCTAGTTGTTATTATTGCAACTGGTGATAAGAAACAATGGTTCTCGGCATCATAGGAATAATGGCCGGGGCCGTTGCCACTCCGCTGAGTGTAACTTCGGTCCCGACCTCTGCCGAGGGTGTGGCGGTTTCAACCGTAGGAACGGCGCAAAGCGCGGCTTCCCAAGGTCAAAATCAAGGTCAAAACGAGGGCGAGGCGGCAAGTACATCGGATCCACGTTTGGCCAAGTTCACGCTTGTCGCGCGGTGCGAGGCCAAATCTAAAACCCAAGTTGACGGCAAATGCGCCGTTCTGCGCAAGGGAAAGCTGTATTTGGACGACATCGACCCCGACAAGAGACAGTTCCCCGACGGCCACCCGTTCGATGGGTTCTATTTGGAATATCCATTCAAAAAAGGGGAAGGAGGGTCTCAGAGTCCTATGCTTGGTCTTGTTAGTACGATACGAAAGAATCCACCGGAACTAAATTGGATCTATGTCGATGCCAATACATTGGAGGTAGGACTTTCAAATTTACATCTCCCTATCTGGTTGCCCAGGACTAACAGCACGACTACAGCTCAAATACGGAAACAAGACGCAAAGCCTTCCCCACATCACTGGGCCGTGGGATTGGACGGATGACCAGGAGGGCCTGACCATTGAGGGGTGGGAGGGCTTTGTAGCACTTGAGGAGAGCAGCGAAATCTGGGCGCTTTATTACGACGAAGACGACGATCACCTGGCAGAATTGAGGGGCAAACGACGGGTTTTGGAATGCATGTTGGACAGACAACTGCTTTGACAGTGTGGGGACGGACTTGGTGTACTCGATTATTTTTTGTGCACAGTGTACACGTTTTTGATACAGCAATTAAGAACTAAAGCAACTTGTGTACGGGAATTCGCTACGAAGATGGATTACAGAGATCGGCGGCGAAACGTTCCCTCCAACGCGGGCAAGCCAGCTTTTGTCCATCGATCACGCTACGCTAAACTCGACGGAAACCAATCTTGTTGCAAATCTACAGGACACAGTAATCGTCGAGGGTAGTTCAGCAAATGTTTAGACAACAGGTTATACGGTATCGGTTTTACACTTTATGGATAAATACTATCTCGGTTCCCTACTACGGTTAACAGAGAAATCAAGAAATCAGTCCCTGTTGGTTGGAGATAACCATAGCGTTAGCTTTTCGGCCAACTAGAATGCGCAAAACATTACATGATGAACTTACAGAAGCGAAAGCGTAATGTCGCCATGAACTCTGGCTTTGAGCTGGACATCAACATCCAGGTTTAGCTCCAGCTTGAGCTTGAGAGTATCTCGACCGCGACGATCGCCGCCTTCGGACACCGCAGCGGCCGTGTGGGTGACCTGGGCTGTCGCGGGAACGACAACTTCTCGCATCTGGCCACCGGCCGTTTGGATCTGGCCAGTCATGGGAACGGTGTAGTCTCGCACCTGGGTGGCAACGGGTGCAATGGTCTGGTCTGGATTGTAAGGAAGATCATTCATCGCTCCTTGCTGGAGTTGCGTTCTTCGGGTTCTGCGGCGTCGCCCGGGAGAGGCTTCGGGTGCGGGATTGCTCGGTTCGGGCGAGGGTGGATGACTGGCTCCTTCGGACTCGGACATTGAGCTTGAGTTGATAGAGGAAATGTGGAAAAGAAGAGCGCCGGGAACGACGAAGGGTGCTTAGACGGTGTCCGGATGGTATTCAGATGGTATTTAGGTAAAGAGTATAACACAACGGGCGGAAGAGGAAAGCAGATTGCGGTTTTCTTTTCAAGTGAGTGGTGAACACACCGCACAGTAAAATGGGGTTGGGCTTTGCAAATGCATATATATGTAGTCACGCTCTCTTGGCGGAACCCATACTTTTTCGTAAGGGGATTGGGGCTTGCAAATGCATATATATGTAGTCAAGCTCTCTTGGCGGAACCCATACTTTTTCGTAGGGGGATTGGGGCTTGCAAATGCATATATATGTAGTCACGCTCTCTTGGCGGAACCCTACTTTTTGGTAAAGGGCTGTCGTTTTCGAAGACTCGTCCATCTGTACCTTTGCCGACTGTAGCCATTTATTCTCTACTCCAGTGGAAAGAAAAAGTCAGAAGAGACTATGTCGCCGCCGTTGATTCGCTCGGATTCCGTCTCGGTCATAACCGTCTTATGCAACAACATTGGTCAGGTAGCGCTGCTTTCGTCGATGATTTCTCTGCAATCGTAACGCGTGAATCATCCTTTTTCTGGCGTCTTCAGGCGCTTTCTTTCTACGTCGGTCAGCTCGGCTTCGTGCTCAAATGTGATGAGATCGTCAACGGGGAGCGCTTGGTCATCGCAGCTCCCACGAACCTGACTGAATTCACGCCAATGTGCTCACTGCGCTTCAGAGAAGCCTTCACCGCGCGCGACAAGGCTGTCGTTGGACAGCAGGGGGGCGACAGCATCTTTCTCCAGATCGAGTGCGATGATTGGGAGACTGTAGTCCATAAACTCACGACGATAGGGACTGCAAAATTGGGCAAAGTTAGGGAGGCGAAGCGTTACAGAGCAATCACCGTCAGTGATCCTATGGGAAATCTTGTCAATTTTGTGGAGAAAACGACCGCCACTCTTGGGACTGTCTTCACCAAGGATTGCGGTCACTGATTTGGAAAGGTTGCATATCTTGATAGGGGGTGCTTTGAAATAGCTGTATTTACCTGCCGAAAGAAAATCGCTGGTGATGAGCCTAGCATGTATTAGCACATGGCTGTGTCGTATAAATGTGCAGTGATGCATAAGCCTTAAGTGCATATGTTAATTAGTTGTCCCAACTTTCATTTCCTTTCTTTTTTTTTTTTCCATGTAAGCACAGATCGAGTTAAGCTACTGCTGGTGAGCAACTCGGAAAACTGGAACATCAAAGAAATTTGTTCATGCAACGATTTCCGTGGTGGAGGCCGCATGGCATGATCCCGGTTATGCATGACCCGAGCCCGTTCCGCCGTAGACATTTTAGGTTTTTACCATTCATGACGCTATGTACCATTCCTCGCTCATCGGGTAGGACACATATAACCTCTTCCCATCATTTGATTAGGACGCCCCGAGCCGGAGTTGTATATCGAAATTCCTCCTTCGTTGGCGAGGTGATCTTGAGCGGATGTTCTATAACAGGGTTCACCGGGCGTACTTTTAACCAAGACAACATTTGAGATGGGTGCAAACTGATGGTTGTTATACCTAATCAGGTACTTTGCTCTCGAAATGAGCCTGAAGTGGTCTCAATGGTGCTGCGGGCAATATATGCTACTCCCCGGCGTTGTAGTGACTATCCGATCATAGCCCTCGGCACATCTAGGCTTCATGAAAAGTACGCAAAAGAACTCAAAAATAGTTTGTGGGCTTTCGTGGGTCTGCCACAAAATTGAGGGCAGTGAATGACACACAGGTCAGGATTTCTCTTCGACGCTTGAATGGCGTGTTAAAGTTTGCAGCTTGCAGGTCATAAACCCCCAAGCGGGTGCATATGCAAATAGAAACGGCAATCTCACCTGGTGAGATCAAACCTGAAAGGACGATAGAAGATGGAGATGTGTAGCAAGATAGCTGTTGTGAAAATTCGATTGCCGTCAGTATTATGCCCAAGTGGGCTATAACCTATCACCGCAAATCAAATGACCGCCCTTTGAAAACTCCGCGCTTTGGTCCGAACATATCATGATGGTCCGCACATATGGTCCGTACAGAGGCGTTTCCCGGCCTCCTTTCTATATAGGAAAGGTCTCTGATATTCGCGATATATGTCGAACGGTTTATGGGGTAGGTGTGCTGGGTAGCAACCCGACCCTTGCCGTTCTGTAGCATGGCCAGACCTGCATTGAAACCCGCAGGCAAATTATGGGTGCTGGTCATTGAAATACGTTGTCCACTTATAGCTGTTCTATTTTAAGTCGAGGAAGCACCACCTGAGTATGAAGAGTCTGTAGACGAGACCCTTGTTCTTGAAGGTATGTATGTCACCTAAACGGACATGTAACTTTCTACGTCTGGCATCTAGTCGAATCGATCAATCACGCTGGTCCTGTAGCGATGAATTCCTACTGCCTCCTAAAGCCGCGGTTTACTGCCAATGCTTTTTGGGATCTTCGGATCGCGAGATCGTTCTCAGTTTCTCCCATTACCTCCTATTCGTGGCGGCTTATCAAAATGCTTTCAGGATCGTTGGATCGTGAGATCATTCTCAGTTTCTCCCCGTAAGGGACAACTGCTCCAATGGGTCGGACCCAGTGCTCTCCCGATTGCGGCATATGCCAAAGCGCTGGGGGGTGGTAGCGAACTAGTCGACCTATTGGCTGTTTCCTTGCCTACATGACGGTCCGCGGTTCCAATCATGAAGTTTCGTATAGATATCCCCTCATGTGATCTTTTGAATGATATCTGTGTTCTCAGACTCGAGGAAACGCACTCAGGAAAAGGAATAAAAATCAAGGAAACGCTGCTCGGGAAGAGGAAAAGGACGAAGAGATGAGGAGGTGGGGCAAGCGTTTCACAGATTGTTTTGGAGTAAGCTACAGTTTGGCTTTACTTTATATGAAAACCTCATCCGTGTTGATTACAGGAATTGCGGGGACAGGCTGGCGGCAGTAGGGCCACAGGGTGAATTGATTATGAAAGATTAACCTTCATGTACGTAGTTTTATTCAGTAAGATACTTTTTTCCATCTCCCAACGTCGGGCCAACCATTAAAGCTCCGTTAAAACCATCATAAATCTGTCCCTCAACGTTTACAATGTTCTCCTGTGGTTGTACTGGGCGTCATTGTACTTCAGATTGAGAGCCTGTATCTGGCCAAGCGTCTATATCGTTCAGACAACCCACCACTTGAACATCTAAACCCTTGTGAGCTCGGGTAGTCCCAGTTCCAGCGCTTTGAACCATCTCCCAAACCTTTGAGCCAATCCCAAATGTCCTGCACGCTAGATGGGCAAAGGAAAAGAAAAGTCGCGACGCTAGAATACCCACCAAGAATAGGAACTGCAAGCATCACACCCAAGGAAATGCCCTCGTCACATCACGGGCAAAAGAAAATAGGGTATAGACGTTGACAAACAAACTTGGCATCCAAAGCTATGGTGAACGCGCTGGCAGGATATGGCGCAAGGTATCAGTGCTCAAACGATTACAGGACCCATCAAGAGTTGAACCCGAGTATCAAACCCATGCACGCAATATGGGTCAAATTACAATCAAGTCGCAGCGCTAGAGGACTCACCAAGAATTGGAACTCGAACATCAAACCGAACTCGACACAACACGGGCAAACGCCAATATAGATCGGCATCTGAACGTCGTGGTCGTTCAGAGCAGTTGTTTACGACGCACAACTTGTCCATTACCTACAATACGGGCCAAAAGCATGGCAAAGCTCTTTTTTCTTTAGAGCAGCAACAACCTATAACCAATACATTATGGACTATGGCAGTCTTACCACGGTCGATCAGCGCAATTGTCTACGAGGCGCTAAACATCAGTGTCCATTACCTACAATACGCAAAGTTGGCGGATAACTTTTTAGAGGGACTGTGGATGTTTAATCCACGGAAGTTTGAGGCAATAATAGAGGTCCTTTGATACTCTGGGTCGCGCTCGCCTGATGAAGGCAGCAAGTAATTCATCTTGGCCGGAAGGTCTGGGGTAGTCCTTAAAAACTTGTCTGTGCTATTGTTCATCCAGAGAGGATCCAGCCATCTGCCACTCAAATTCAATCATTGGCGTTATGAAACGGCTGGAAAGAACAAGGAACTGTTGTCGCTTGACACAACAAGAGCAAAAAACGGGAGCGGTGCACATCAATCATCAGAGAACCCACCAAGAGTTGAACTCGAGCATCAAATCCAAGGAAAATGCTCTTATTGTGTCGAGCTTTTGGCATCACGCAAAGGTCGATCAGAGCAATTGTTCATGACGCGCAAATATCAATGTCCAGTAACTACAATGAGGGCAACAGAAAAAGACATTTGTGCTATTGGGCACCTAGAGCGGAACCTGCCATTTGAACTCAAATTCAATCACCGGGAAAAGATGCCGTGCGTAATCAGAGAGCCCGCCAAGAGTTGAACTGAACCAATCTAGTGAGCATTGCATTAGGATGGAATAGCACCTGCTCTAACTTGATCAAGCCCTTGGTGTATAACTCTATGCCGTCGTTGAGTGTCGAGCCTTTGACACAACAGGGGCACTCAACAAGCCGGTTTCCGCTGTCAAAGTTTTATTTTTCAGAAAACCACACTTTTCAGTGGTCATTGCAAGACGGTATGCACCGGAATGTAGCTATTATCGGGGCGGGTCAAGTAGGCATGGGATATATGCACTTTGGAAACGATAGTGCCTCTGGACTATGTGCTCCCATGAGAAAATGCTGTTTTATCTAGACGATTCACCGCTCGATTGCTCTACCGCTGATAATGCACTGCATCGTTTGGTGAATTGGTGAATCTATCGACACACCACGCGACCGCTCTTACCGCTGATAATCCACTGCATCATTTGGTGAATTGGTGAATATATTGACAAGAAAATACCACAAATTGGAGCAGAGGACTGTGCTTTAAGTGTTGAAAGCGAGCAGAGTTTTGTCGTACAATCTAGGACAATCTCACCATTGGAGTGCTGTGAACTGGCCTCGAGACGGCGAAAAGTGAGAATTCAAGTAAAATGCTGTATATAATTACGACGTGAACAAGATAACAACTCGTATCGAATATTTGATCGGTCATTCAGCTATTCCAGTAGGCCATTTCATCAAACCTGGTTGACGCAGGCACTACAATGATCCTGCTATGCTCTGTCCGATCAAATCTTCGACACCAGTTGTAATTAATATGTGAACAAGATACAAGTAGTACCTCAAGTTGAGCACACTCGGTAGAAACCCGCTGAGAACGAGGTGCGAGCCCATCGCGTAGCCATCTCAACAGGGGAAAACCGCTGGCGTCAAAAGTCCTCCGTCCCGCCAGATGCAAATGGCAGACCAACAACCAAAGCCATTCACAGGAAGTGTTACCGGATTGCCGCGCTCTCAGCAGAGGCCTGCTAAGGCCTCTGCTGAGAACGCGGTGCGAATGGCCAAAAAAACATGACCTATACAGGACTCGCCGGGATTTGAACTTGGGACTCTTTGCCCTCTGCGATCATGTCCACTCGTGCAAACGCGCGGTCGAATGGCAGGAAAAAAAAGTTGTTGTACTGAATTTCCAGAGGACTCACCGAGATTTGAACTCGGGACCTATCGATCTGCAGTCGATTGCTCTACCACTGAGCTATAAGTCCCCATGTTATCACTTCTGATTCGTATTGCTCTATAGACCACTGAGCGTCCGTTATGACAGTGTGCCAGGACCTGTCGGTCCTGGCATACTGTCATAACTTGTCCATGTATACCACTCCCTACACTGTTATTTCCCGGGCTACCCCAAAATGTACACTCTAATGCTTTCACTTTCATGCACGCTGTCACGATAGGTCCTGGTGTACTGTCTTAAGTTGTCCATATTCCGACTATATAGTGTATAGCTACAAGCCAAAGTCCATGTGGACAAGCAGATCAATTGCTTTACGACTAGTATCTAGCTGTTCATCAAACAAGTGTTTCTGCTGTGTTCCGGTTGTCTGTGCCATGAAATAGTCAATATAGTTGTACCGCTGTCTAATCTCACTGCCGATCAAGGTTGTAGCAACGAATGTAGTCCACAGCGTCACTCGCTTCAAGGTTCGCTCGTCAAGTTTGCGTAAGCACAGTTTTTCACAATTATCTCACTTGCAGATCAATTGCTCTATCCTTTAGGTCCCGGTGCCACGATCATAATTTGTCCGTAACGCCTATATAATGCATACCACTCACATGGAAGGGTTTACCAATCAAACATGGTAGTGGTGGTTGCATTCTTAAACTCACCATTTTATAGCTGTTGCAATAGCGGGATTAAGCTTGGTCAACGCCAACGCTTCTTTGGTACTGCCATATTTCTGCTCTGTAAACACTTCGAAATGAGTAGTATACCATTAATCACCCGGCACCCCAATATGTACACTCTAATGCCTCAACTCAATTCAATGCACAGCACTGGAAGATACATCCCCTGCACATGTGTACCATTGCCTTGCGGAAAGCTCAGTGCACTGTCACGTTCGAGTTCTGCGTACGAGAAGCTTTTCAGAATTTTGGAGGGTTAGGGTATACTCGAGGCGGGCAGGGAGAGATGATTGCCAGGTCGTCGTCCAGTTTGCAAAGTGCATATCTGACTTTAGAGTTGGGCAGTCTCCAAGGTAATTCCCCCTCATACCGCATTCCTCGTATGTGTCCAGCGCTTAGCGCGAAACGTTAAAGCAGTATGTTAACTGTCTTTGTATTTTTATCAACTAGCAGGTTACGTTAAGGGCATGATTGTTAATCTCAAGTTGGTATGTGTCCTTTTCCACTGGCAAAAGTTCTTGTCTGCTGTAATTCCTCAATCAAATAACGCATGGAGACAGTCAGATAGAGTGTAGGGGTACTGTTGGGAGCCTTGTTGGAAGGATAGGTATTAAAATAAAGGAAAGAAAAATCAAGTCTTGAGCCAAAATCGCAAACACCTTCTGCAGGAGCGTTGTCGCTTGCCCAGTGTGAGATAAGTCGCATGATTTCCTCCGTTAAAATGCACGCACCTACGTGTTTTCAGCAACTGGCTAGCTTGTGCAGTACGCCTTAAACACTTCATCAGTAGGGTAAAGCTACTTGTGCGGTACTCCGTAACACTTCAATCATTAGGGTGCAGGAAATCTGTCTCATGACTGTCTAACGCTACTACCAGACTCATCTCGGCATTTCCTCCGAGCTTCATCATCCCCAGAGCCCCTCAGCTAATGATATCAAGTGTGAATCAATTAGCCTACTCACTCTCGCACAGTTTCCCGTGGGCTAGACTGTATATATTCCGCTTGCGCGGTACGTCTTACAGTCCTTGAACCCTTCGCCATGACTTGAGAAGCAAGTTTTAGGAGCTTGGCTGCGGATTACCCGATCTCAAAACATTATTACCAACCCTAGGAAGGGCCCCACTGGTCTTTCAACCAATGCTTAGTAGCTTGAGCTTAAAGGGCTTCCCCGAACAAGTTGACGCTCTCTGCCACACGGCAGTCAAGCCAGAAGATCCTATCCGTATGTTACTTTCTTTTGCAAGTGCTGTTAAATACATGATTGCAATCTCAGTTGGTGTGTGCCATAAAAGAGTGCCCGGCGATTAACCGTGTAGGAGTGGTAGGTTATGTGGGCCAACAATGGTCACAGTAAGATCACCGATTGCCACCTTACAAGACCTAAAAGCAAACGGATTTTGACAAATCAAGGCTTATTATTTGAAGAGGACGGCGAGTCCGGAAATTGGAGCATGTTGAGCATTTTGGACTCACCTCTCACTTCTCAGCTGCTAGCTCGGTTTGTGGGATAGCACTGCTACATCTTTAGGATCACTGATTCAATACAGAGTCTTGTGGTTCAGATGAGAGCAAAAGAGAACAAACCCACACAATAGCTTCTCGGTTGAAGCCTAATCAATTGGAAATGTAATTATAGGTTATCACCCTCTGCTATCATGTTGCCATATTTATCGTTTGCTTACTTTCATGGTGTAAGCGCTAGTCAGTTTCCACCGAGTATCACTCGGTGGTGAGGGCCTACCATGGAAGTAATTGGAGTGCACCGAGTGGAAAAAGACAACAAATGGTCTACACTGAGCTAAAAGCCCTCCTTCTTGGGACTACCGGCTCAATCGCTCGACCTCTAACGGAATTAAAGACCTAGTCGTAGGCAGAGTTCAGTGTTCTCATGTGCGTGAGGACGAGAGACCTTGGTAGGGGATTGCAAGTGTGGTGGCAAGAGGCAAAAGAGATTCGGCTGGGGTGAACCAAGAGACGCACGCAGGGTGATTGGTCCACTGAGGTGGGTTCCTGTGTTAACCAAAAGTTAGTGTTCAGAAGCTAGTTCTTGGGTTGTGACGTCGCTGCTAGCTATCTTGCCTGCCGCGAGTTTCTTCTGTTCATGGCCCTTCTTTTATACAGGTCTCTTCTATGAATACCAATCCCTTCCAGATGGCGGCGGCATAGAAGCTCCCTTTCTTGTGACTACCAGATCAATTGCTCTACCACTGCCCGTTCTTGGGATTCACAGTTTTTCGCATTTGAATTATGTCACAACACATCGAAAATGTAGCGAACGGACGCAGCCCCTAACATCGTTCGCTTCAAGATTCACTCATCCAAGCGCGTTACCACAGTTCTTCGAATTTGAATTATCTCACTGCAAATCAAATGCTGACTGCAGTCCTTTCAGAGTACACCCAGTTTTTCGAATATGAACAAAGATCAAAGCTCATCTGGACACTCCACCATCTACTGATGCACCGGTTCTTTTGAATTGGATTCAATCCATGTCGAGCATGACAGAGCGTTTCTACAGATGACCAATGCGACAACTTGCATCACCGTATGACCGAACAAGCCGATCGAATTGAATTATATGTGGGCATGGGGTTTGAAATTCACACAACAACGTATCGTTGAAATCGATCCAGCACTCCGATGAATGCATCGGTGCAACTAGTAGGGAGCGCATGCAGTGCGAGGTCGACCCTCTCCTTGATGTCAAACCGTTTGGCCACAAGCTGGATGGGGCGGTGCATTTGAAAATCCTTATGTGGGAATTGCCGCCTGTAACTTTCTGGGAAAACCAAACAAAAGTTATTGGGCGGCGGGAAAAGCATGAAAGATGTCTTGGATATGGTCATTCGGTGGAATGAGTTCCATGAGTTCCATTTGAAGGCGTCCCACTGAACACACACACCAGAGTAGCAAAGGAATGAGGACGGGCTAGTTTGCTTTTTTTGTGGGTTTCGGCAATTTTCGGTGGGATTTGGGGAGTTTTGTTTTTTGAATCTTTTCAACATTTCTCTCAATATGCATGGGCGATGTAGCGCATTAAGTGAGATGACGAGGCTTGACCACCTCGCATGTAATTAAAAAAAAAAATGTCGGTAACGTAACGAGAATACAAGAGGACATGGCAGTAACTACACCGATTGGACATCGATCGAAACGAATGGCACCGGCACTTTAGACCAACTTGCAAACGAAATAGACGACATGGCTGAACACCAAACCATCTCCTCGCTCGACCTGGATGGATTCAGAGGTAAACTGCTGTAATCGTTAATCTGCAAGGGAGAGCATGCATTCTTCAATCGTTTCTCGATACTCGCACGCTACAACCCTCGTTGGGGTCGAAAAGACACACAGACATCAACCGTTTCTAACAGGAGCTCGTAAGAAGACGTTCGCTCCCGATATTCTCCCGATATTCGCAAGTTCGATGGCCGAGCCAACTATCAAAGACCAAAGTTGGTGGGTAAATGCCCAGCCCAATGTTGTAGTTACTTGGTCAAAGCTACTTGTGGTGACTACAAGTGTCTAGGTCATAAACCTCCATCTCGACCATGGTTGGCCTTGCTTCAAGTTCAAGTTTCTGGCACACGACATGCGTCATTAAACACACAAGCCAGTGCTGGATCCCAAGCGGCAGCGCTGGTGCCTCTCCAAACACCCTCATCTCTAGGAAGAGTTACAAGTAGGTAGAGTGATGGGTCATGGTATCACTGTTATTCACATGACAGACGGACAGAAAAGTATGAATCCCCCATCACGCTGTCCTGACATCAATGTGCTTGAAGCTCCTTTTATCACGCTCATTGTTTATAACGAACAGAGGTCTGCCTCTGTTTTGTGAAATTTTCGTCCACGCACGGTTTAAAAACTTTAGAAATCCTGTCCTTCCGTTGCTATTACAGCCTCGAACTGAATTATGATCCTCTCGTAGCCTTGGAAGATATATCCGCCTTCTTGGTGTTTTCCTGCATTTCCCAGAAGCCGATTACTACATTCCATGGCAACGAAAAGGATCACATCTTTCTGAGTTTAGTTTGACCTAGCAATAACAAGGGAAACTCAAGTTCCCGAACTGTGCAAATTCGACCTCGGTTGAACCTTTAGATCATTCTTCAAACGGTGAGATCGGCCATGGCCTCATACATAAAGGAAGAATCTCTTTGCTACGACGGCACGGAACCGATGGAGCGCGAGGACCTTTGTTGTCGCTCAAGGTAGGTGCTTTCACTGATCGGCCCCTGGTAATCGGCAGTGCACCACTATTTACGTACCTTCTTGAACAGATAGGGCGGGCAGTCTTCGCGTCGTGTGTTGGTGGACGCCAGTATACCCGGCTCCCACTGGAATGCTATCGGTGCGAACAGAACGGTAGCCATTTGAGCCGCCGGTGTTTCAAACTCTACCGGGACTGCGTTGTTTACGGAGGACACGCTTTATAATTATGGAGGAGGGGGAGCGTGGAAGTACTGTAACGGATATTACTGACAAAACGCCGACCGTGGCATGTTCATTGGCCGAACTGGGAGGGCAGGGATTTTTATGCAACATCAGATGCCAAGCCAGGTTGTGCAGGGAAGGAGGACCCCGGACATCTACAATAGCAGTTGCTGGATACAAAAACACCGAATGCACTGGAACGGTGTTCATCACCTTTGCCGCTGTTGCCGCTGGATACGATGAGGACGTGGTACACTTTGAAAGATGTTTATCGCAGGCAGCATCTTTATTACATTGGGCAGAAATAAAAATACGGCTTGTGGAGATTCACAGCTCGTCCAACTTGTCACTTCAACTTGGATGCTTATGCTGCTCACCTAAGTCCAGCCACATCCCAGTGTGGCGCAACTCCAGCAAGCACGCAATTACGATTTTCATGATCTATAAATCTCGACATGTTCAACTGTCCACCCCTAGCGATAATAATTAGAAGCCATGGACGACACAGTAGTGCAATATGGTCGCATCGGAGCACGACACGGATCCTTGTTCCATCAGCGTTCAGTTTCCTAAACACATTACGGGCTCACCCACCCGTACCCCGTCGACAAGCGTCCTCAACTCCTCTTACCGCCAATTCTCCCGCTCCAGAGCCAGTCGACACACCAACAACCTCTGGACCAGCTTCTGAAGCGCTCTCTTCTAAAACTTTACCCGAAGACACGTCACCTCAACCAGCCTTGAGGGTGAAGCAGGCGATTGTGCTGAACGAGACAGACTTGGAAGAAAGTTTTGTGAAAGGCTCTGGACCTGGAGGTCAAAAAATCAATAAATGCCGACATCGGGTGCAATTGAAGCATGTTCCGACAGGAATTATGGTAGAGGTGACTAAAGTTTCTGTTGCGCGTTCTCAGTCAAGTCTACAAGCAACTAATCCTGTCTGATTTCTGCCAGTCCCAGCGATTTCGAGAACTGGCAGCAAATCGTAAAGAAGCACGCAAACTCCTCCGTCTCAAGCTGGATGAAATGATTAACGGTGATCTGTCCCGTCGTGCGCAGCAAATATCTAAAGAGCAGAAACGAAAGAAGAGACAAGCACAAAAGAGTAAAAAAAAGTATGGCAAGTGCGAAGTTGAGGAAGGAGAGGTGGATCTTGAGGGTAATGCAGCAAGGCAAGAAGAGGGAACGAGGAAAGAATCAGAAACATGATCGCCAGAGGCATTGATCTAGAATGCTGAATCCTGTCTTGCAATTCGTCATTGCAAGCCTCATTTTGCCGTAGACGAGACAGCCAATCAACAACCCCTCCCAGCACTTTCCATGAAAGTCGAGCACTTCCTGGGACCAAGACGATGCGCACAAGACACTGCTTGCATGCAGAGACGGAGGGACGAGGAAAAAACGAGACCGTCGAAACAGATGCAGGATTCACAACCGGGGATTGGGGCAGTCTATCGCACGGCAATCTACCGGACCATTCGAAAAAAGATGCAGGATTCACAACCAGGGACTGGAACAGTCTAGTAGTATGGCATTCTTTCAAACATGTACAGGAATAATAAAGCAAGCCAACAGATAATCTACACATACATATATGAAAAAAAATAAAGAATTTCCATCGCCTTCCTCCCACTCCCAATCCTCCCAGTGCGCACTCCAATTCTTTTCACTTTTTGCCCTTTTTCGCCTTGTCCTGTTCCGCCTTTGCCTTTTGCGCTACACTCTTCATGATGGTCAATTTGCCAGTTGCCCCAGCCCGAGCGGCCATGAGTTGCTCAGTTTGCACAATGGCCTTTGCAGCGAGTTTCTTTTGAAGATTTTTCTGCGTTATAAGGGCTTTTGATTTTGGTGCAATGTATTTTCCTAAGTGACGAAACCCATAAACGGAATTGAGCGAGACTGTTCTTATGTGCAGTTTAAACCAAAGTGGACTCGAGACATTACCTTCCCTCTTTTTCGGACCCAGAGATGGCTTTTGGGCCTTTTTGGTTGCTAACGATGGTTTGCTTGCACCTGATTTCTTTAATCCTCCTTGTGCCATTGTTGTGGAAAGACTGCTGCGAATTGTGGCAGAAAGGACTCGATTACGAAGGAGTCAAAAATAACAGACATAGGCTCACGTGATGCGTTGAGTAAGCTGATCTTGAACAGCGCGTTTTGGATGTTGCTGTTGCTCGCCTTGTTGGCCACCAGCCTCGTTCGGAAGAATGGAACAACGAAAGTCAGTACGAGATACACTGATTCAAAATGTTGGATTCTGTCCCAAAGGTAAACGTTTGATTCAGTTAGCCCTCTGCCAGTTCAATAGCTTATCATCTTCAACTGTCTCAGATGCACTAGGATGGTTATACGCAGCACGAGGATACTACAAAATTCACGACTACCATGCCGTTATAGAATGCGTTACACCGGCTCTACGAAATGATCGAACAAAACGAGAAGCGCAGCATCTTCTTGCGTTTAGTTTCTTACATACTGGACAGGCGGAGGCGGCTGCAGGGGCTTTTTTCAAGTCGATTAATGCTGGGAATGATACTGATTGGCAACCTTTGGTGGAGTTATTGATTGAGAATGATGGGTTGAAGCTAACGTGATTGTTGGGCACATCATTGTAAATATAATGTGAGTGAATTCGGATAGATAATTTTATTGGCACCAAAAAGTTGTTAGTTTTGAGAGTATATTTTTCTACATCTCTATGAAAATCAGTTTCAAAAAATGGGGGATGATCCTGTCTACAAAATTGTATCTACATTATCGCAACTCTGCCGCCAATGTCGCCGGTTCTTCCAAATATCTTTTCCAAAGCTGGACAAAACGGGCAACCGTTGCCCCGTCAATGACCCGGTGGTCTGCATTGAAACTAACATTCAAGATTTCCTTTGGAACAATAATTTCCCTTTTCTTGCCGGTTTCCGCGTCATGGACTGTCTCATAGCGCGGGAGGCGCTGAACTTTTCCGATGGCTCCAATGCAGACTTCTGAAGATACTAGGACAGGGTGAAGAACTGTACCACCAATGTTACCAACATTGGATAACGTAATGGTGCCGTCTTTGAGATCCGCGGGCGAGATTGCGTTCCGTTTACCAGCCTCCTTTAAGCGCTCAAGATCCACTGCGATATCGATAATGGACTTTTGCTCTACGTTTTTCACGTTGGGGACAATAAGTCTAGGTGAGGGCAAACATTAATGATTAAAAGGTCTTTGCGGTTAAATCAGGTAAAAGAAACGGTCAAACCTACCCTTGCGGCGTGTCCATCGCAATACCAATATTGTGCGCCCCACGATATTGCAATTGGGCCTTGGAGGCATCCTCCGCATTAATCAAGCACGCATTCAAAATCGGGTACTGACGCAACGCCATCGACAAAGCCTTCATAAAAATGGGCATGTACGAAATTTTTTTAATCGGGTATTGACCAGATGGTGCATTCTTGAGGTAGTGGTTGATTGACGAGCGATACGCTGACGCCGCGTTCAGGATGATTTCATCAGAGAATCCAAAGTGTGGTATTTGGAGAGACCGCGTCATGGACTTGAACATGGCTTTCTGGATCGGTCCGAGTGGGACAATGCGGTCTTCTGCAGTGACAATAACCGGTGACGGTTTCTTCTGCGTTGCAGGTGCAGCTACAAAATACGGGATATCATCAGTCAAAAATACGGACCATCTTAACCTTTACATCTTTTGGAGGCTTACCAGGTTGCGATGGTACAGATGCCGCAGTAGTACCCGTTCCACTGACAAAAGCAAGGATATCTCCTTTAAGAACCCGTCCGTTTGGTCCAGTCCCCGCAATTTTTACCAGGTCTACATTATGTTCCCGTGCAATCCTTCGTACCGCAGGAGTCGCCAGAAGGTATCCACCTTCACTCCCTGTAGGAAGCTTCTTATCACCCTCCCTAGCAGCGGCTGCTGAAGGCAACACCGCTTCGGCAGGAGCAGCAGCCATAGATGGTGACGGCTCAGTTGACCCATCAGGAACTTCGTCGGTTTCAATATCGACCAGAGGTGCACCCACGCGCGCAACGTCCCCAGCGGCATAATGAAGTTTTTTGATGACCCCATCGTATCTGGAGGTGATTTCCACCGCGGCCTTGTCTGATTGCACTTCGCATATTTTAGCAAACTGCTCGACTTGATCTCCCTCCTTGACAAACCTACGTTGGACGTTGAATTATTGTTTAGCATCCAAACGTTTTATTATATCCCATTAACTTTTTCACGTACCACTGAATGAGCTCGCACTCTGTGATCCCCTCTCCAATATCAGCCAGCAAAAAAGGAACGTTTTTTTGAGAAGGTGGGCGGGTATGAAAGTTACGGCCCCGAACAACGTTTGTCGTCGCCGATACCGCTACCTGTTGACGTTACAATATGCTCAGAAAAAAGCCCATTCGGGTTTACGCTTGTGCGTGTGCGAATGTAACTTACCAATGGTGCTCTTGGCGTTTTCAAAGTCAGTCCAGCTACATTTGCAAACGCTCTCCCCTGCACCTGAGCAAAACACAATCAGCACGACCATAACCCATGCGTCGGTCAGAGATGCCTGTACCTTTGCGCCCCTTCTCAATGCATACCGCACGCCAGCAATCCCTACTCGGAGATGCATCTCAATTTTCAAAAAAAGACACGGAGGCTGTGGGAAGGGAGGGAATGGCAAAGGGCTTGGTGTGAAAAACAACCCAAATCAACAACATTCTCAAATTTGAGTCTGTGCACTTTGTACTACATCATGTGACCGATAAGCTTCCACGTTAATGTTGTGATATGAAGGAGCAACAGATGCTGGATATGGAAGGACCGGATATTCTCTAAGCGATCCGAATATGCAGTAGGCTGAGTGTACTCTTCCACAAATTGATCTTCTCATGGTGCATTCAAATCCAGGTGTATCATTCAGTTATTCATCTAAAAAAACGACGACGTTTTGAAAAGTTGTGGCGGTCGGGAGGAATTTCTGCATTGCATCTCTGTTTTGAAACACATCGCGCAGTGCAGTATAATGATGCTTTGATAATTAGGCAGGCACCGTCGACAAGGTCACAGAATATCACGTCTTTTTTTCAACGACAGCCTCATTAACTCTCGGCATAGTCTCCTTGCTCATTCACTACAGCGCCATTCACAGCATACTGCAATTTAAATCGTATCCGAAGAGGTTCCTAGAAGACCATGGGTGAGGATGGTGCTTGTAAACAAATCAATGCACACCTGTCGATTACCTTGTTTGGATTCACAATTTGCATTCCTTGCGTAACCTGTCCTTGATTTAATGGGGGTAGAACCGTACCCGAAGCAGGCTCCATGTTCAATGTCATCGACTATAAACGAATACCAACGTCAGAATTAAGGATATGTACACACTTATGTTTATAACTACCTTTGGAGCCGCCACCTGGAATACAAGGTTCGTAAAGGGAACGGGCGTGACATTGATAAACACTGCCTGAGCCGCCCATGCGTTCCCCTTCCATGACAAGCGATACTTGACTTGCAGACCATTCTTATCGAAAATCATGACTGGTCAAGACAAAAGTCATGAAAACTTTTAGTTTTGAAAAAGGGCTTATCACAAGATCTTCAGGTGCATACCTTCCTTCTTTTGCTGCACATTTGACACCCCAGTAGCTCCCCCAGACGGTGTGCCTGGAGCACTCAAAGGTGGTGGTGTTGCAGGGGCCGAACCCGCTGAAAAATTCATAGCATGTTAAGCAAAGAGTATAATGTAAATGCATCCTGCACTTGCAATCCTACCTTGCGATATTCCCGCAAGTTTGCCAAACAAATCCACACCACCAAAAGGATCGACTTTGGACTGGAACGGTGGGGTGCCTGGCACAGAAGACGGTGCAGCTGCCCATCCCAAATCTTTTGCACAATATCAGAAGTCAGTGATGGACTAGGAATGACACGAAGGCAAGACGTGTCCTTACTCGACGGTACTGCAGGACGTGCCTGCGGTGTTCCAGCATTTTGTGGGGTATTACCTATCAATGATAACCGTCGATATAAGTATGCATGTATTCCATTTGACTCATGTTTCCAAATTTCAATCGAACCTGACGAGTAACCGCCAAAGGAAGCCAGAGTCTGGCCTCCCGCAATCGGTGGCGCTTGACCCTGCGGTCGGATCGGTTGTCCAACCAACGCTGGGCTCCTCGCTCCCGAGCCCGGTGTGCCAAGTGGCTGCAATGAAGGGAAGCCCGGTCCTGATGAGCCGTCAATGAGTGACGGGCCAAAATTGGGGGGAACACTAGATGATGATGATGGTACAGCAGGGGTGGCCTAGAACAAGATTACAACAGAGTCACACAAAAGTTGAGAGACTGGCCTGTTGCTTACCGTAAAGTTGAGGGAACTGAGATCATCGAGAAGACCTAGTACGCTGGTTAGTGATCGCTCCTCTAGTATGTGCAGCGTAAGACATTTAACTAACCGCCAAGTCCACCAGCTTGTTGATGTTGTTGCTGTGGCTCCTGCTTTTGCGGTGAGCCGGTCGGTGGCGATGCAATGGGTGGAGTTGCTGGTCCAGGAGCCCCCCAGTCGTCTAAATCAATGAGACTCACAGGGCCGGGTTTGACTTGGTTCGTGTCTTTCCTTGACGGGGACACAGCGCTGTACACGGCATTGCGGCGATTTGTCAGGAGTTTTGCTACAACGTTATTGGTTCACAACTTGGTTCACCTCTTTTGAACAGCTCCCTCAATGGGGTTTCCGGCTTTGAAATCGGCATGTTTGTTAATGACCATATTTATCAGGTCATTGAGCTCCAAGAGGCGTCCTGTGCATAGAGCCAAATGTAAATATTTGTTGCATGGCTATCAGAAATCAGACCTGGTTGGGACCTTACCCATCTTTTCATCCTCCTCCCCGCCTGAAATCAGTTTCTGTATCCTGGATTGGGCCGATTTGGCGCTCCCTAGCAATTCCTGCAGAATGCCTCATTGTCAATGGTCATCCCGGCATCAAAGATATTCATTCTATCAACCTCAACAGTTGAATCGGGCCTCCATCGATCCTCGGGTGATTTTTGGATCAAAATATCGTTCAGTAGTATCGCTCTCTGCTCGATTCGGTTCAATTCTTCTTCCACTTGTTTTTTATAGTTGGGAACACGCTCTGTATCCTATCTCTTTCGTCAATTTCGCTTCATCCACACAAATAGAAATGGCTTTTTCAAACACGTACATATCCCGACATGATCTTCATTAGATCATTAGCTTGTTCTAATGCCGCCGGTGTTCCTTGTCGAAGAAGTTCTTGCAGTTTCTACAAGATCCAACATTAAAACGCATGATTCACAGTTAAAAATCCAAAGATTCGAATACTTACTGCTCCTTGTGCGATCTTGTCCTCCTGCTCCAGCTCTTCCTCAGTTTTAAAGGTCTAGTGTATTCACCAGAATCGTCATTCGTTGTGCAGCGTACAAGCTTTTAAAGCCAATGCTTACATGAGAAGGGTTCAGCACGGCTTCTGCATCCTTTGAAAGAGGTGGAAACCGATATCCTAGACAAGATGCAGTTCAATGATTGCGCAGTGATAACGGCCAGCAAGCAGGTGTGATATTATACCTTTGTACGATAACAGCCGATACATATCATTAATATGCTTGAAATCGTCCTTGTAGCGAGATGTGACACACAGTGTCGCGTTCCATTGTTGAATAAGCTCAAGAATGCGATGTTGGACCATATTGACGTTCTGTCGGTAATTCCCATCAGTTTTTTATTGCAAGCGATTGAAAAGAATGGCTGATA
The DNA here is from genome assembly GCF_000182565.1 of Spizellomyces punctatus DAOM BR117. NCBI lineage: Eukaryota > Fungi > Chytridiomycota > Chytridiomycetes > Spizellomycetales > Spizellomycetaceae > Spizellomyces > Spizellomyces punctatus. The sequence continues at coordinate 677,302 of NW_015971549.1, forward strand.
GACACAAACCGCGGGACGCTCCGGAAATCGTCGTACTAACTCATTTAGGAATTCCTTGGTGGATATGATGAGATGGAAGGGATAACCACAATTCTTGACGCAGTAATCTAGCAACTGAAGCACATCAATCAGTACACTACCCGGCATTCATTCTTGGATTTCAAAGCCCTAATACCATAAGCGCGTGTAATGCTGACTGGTTATTTCGACTGTTTACATTGCGGACAATTGCAAGAGCAGCTTCTCGAGGCCTGTCCCACCATTAAGCTATGGTCAGTCAAATTCCGGAAATATCCTCCAGGCGTCATCAAACGTACAAGCTTCTTCCTTTTTGATTGATAAGATCGCATATCTCGAGCATGAGTGCGACATTTGGTTCAGCGTATTCAGTGTCGCATGCTTGGTCTGCATTTTGTATCAGGTCAAGTGCATCCAAACGAATTCACACTCGGTCTCTCATAGAACGCACCGACAAGTTGGTCCATAGACATAAAGGATGTCATATTGGGGACTAATATGGAATGCCGTATAACAAGTTCTGCAAATCCTCTCTGTGGAAGGTCTCCTGTGCATTCCACCAAGAATCCAGCGTGAGCCATGGTCCATCGTAAAACAAACTTCAGCTCTATAGAGCTCGCTCCTTTAGACTCTTTATGTAATGCATTACCACAAATGTGCAGTCGCCAACCCAGTCAAAGGCTGTTTACACGCTGAGTTCAGCACAATCGTTGCTTGATGAGTGTTTGCAAAAACAGCCAGCGAGTGCTTACGTGCACCGCCCCCAATGTGTCACTATGTCCCGGCATTCTGGCTCCAATATGGCGCGTGTGGGTCAAGTAAGCCATGAGATTCTCACGCTGGTCCCCAGGTTTTGCCTGACCGCGATCAAGACTATGGCTACCGATGAGATTACCTCGCTGAAAGCGCTCGTGTCAGACGCTCTGGCCAAGCGAGGCGTATTGGGCAAGATCAAGGTATGTAGAAGGGGGAATACATGCTGGTACTTTGAGTATATGAGTAACAAACAGCATGGTGGCTCTCCTATTCCCTGCGTCGGCAAATAGGCCCAACTACGATCCTCTGTTTTCAGTGTACTTCAGAATGAAGCCAAGCCTTTACCTCTTGAAAATGGCAAAGTTCAAGCCTTGCATGCGTCACCGGATGGTATGTGCATGGACTCGGCGATCTTGCTGGCTTTGGTTTCTCATCAGTTGTGCCGATCACCCATTCGATAGGCCGAATAGCTCTTGCTTTAGTGCGCGACTTTCTCAAACATCTCGATCTTGAGTATACTCTTGCAGTGTTTGACCCTGAAGCCAGCATGGTGAGCGCTGCATCTCCACATCTGTAGAGTCAATGTTTACGATGGTGCAAAGCCCTCATATGCTAAGCCTATCTATTATCAGACAGATCTGGTTCTGAACGACGTTGAAGTACACTCTGCCCTCAACCTTCCTGAGAAGGAGGACAAAGACAAGCCACTACTCTTACACTTGTTGGACAATCGCGGGTCACAACAATTGCGACCCATCAAGGTAAACCTCCATTTTTTTGTTGAGGAAATATTGTAACTAAGTTGGTGTTTGCAGTCAGTACCAGTACCACAATCAAAATCGAGTGCGTAGATTCACATAGCAGCTTGTTATACTCGAATGCTTGTTGCTAAAGATACGTTTGCTTAGCATCTTCATGGCCACCACCCTCTCCTATTCCCATCTCACCTGTTGCCACACCGTCTGGCCCACCACCTACCACCCGACTACCACCTCCGCCACCCCCAACGCTCCCAGCTGCGCCAGCATCGCAATTCCCTCTGCTGGGCTCTAAATCAACGCCAGGTAAGTCATTTCCGCGCATTCTTCCAACTTGTGTTGCTAAGGACGTGGTAAAGCATCCACAGATGACGATGAGGAGAGTGGAGAGGATGATATGCTGGAAAAGATGGATGCCATTTTGGGATCATTTGAAGAAGAGGATGAAAGTCTGCTTGGGACACAAAGAAATCGACATGCCGTTGATCAACCAAAGCAAGCAGCTGACAAGAATGTGACACCTGAAGAGGAAGAGTGCGTAGTTATTGAGAATGATGGTACACGGCTTGTGCAATGCTCATTTACTCTGCTTGCAAATAGAATTGAAGAAATGATCGACGCCGCACACTCTGATCAAGAGGCAAGTTACATGAACCTCAATCGACCTGGACAGGTAAAGCAAAAAAAAGAAAACAATACAGACTACCCTGTAATTTGAGAGCAACTTTTTTTATTCCGTTTTTCCCTTTGTCAAAGCTGTCGGACACTGAATTCATAACGAGCGATCGCACCGTCAGCCCGGCTCTCAGTGCGGCGGCGTATGATCACGAGGAGGATGTTGAGATTGACCTGAAAGAAATATGAGCAGACACTAGAACAATTGTGCACCCAGGTGTGCACCCTTGTGCGCGAGTTGGAGTGGCCGTGCAGAAGGAAACCATGAAAGCGCAAGCGTGCAATGCAGAGAGAGACGCGCTCGTACGTAAGCAAGCAATAAGCGCGTCATGAGAAATAGACAAGGAATAAAAATTAACTTTTTGCTGAGTGAGAAACTGCGTATTTACCAAAGCGGGGAATATGCAGAAATAAACAGACAAAATCATTTCAAGGAGTTTACGGTATGCCATGCAAACTTGAAGTGTGCCGTTGGGCTGGGTCCACGACATGTGAGCAAAAAAAAAAAAACATTTTGCATAAAGATGATTTTTTAATATTTCTCACTTGACATGAGGGCGATATGGGATATTTTCCCCAAGTTTTTATTTGGAATAAATTACCTTGCGTTCCGTATCTTGGTAACAAATTTTAGTGGGGGGGGAGTTGTTACTGAAAAGGGCAAGTTGCTATTTGGATGTAGCTTATGGAAAACTAGTGAAAATCATTTGTTTCGAATCCCTTTGACCAGAGTTGCCCCATGTTGTACAAGGGTGCGGCTTTGCATGGTGAATTCGAATGCTTGTTTACCAGTATAGGAAGGAAGCACGCGTCCATTTAACCATAACAAGTAAATAGTGCAACCACATGCAAGGCGATAGCTCCTTTTTCTCCGTTGTTTGAGATGGCTGCTTGTTGGGTGGCAAGCGCTTTGTTTCAGAAAGTATCTCTCTCATCTCTCTCTCTGCCTCTCTTTTCTACTTGGTCCATTTTCATTACATTGCTCACCACTCAACCACGTCCATCAGAGTAGATGTTTGTGTTTTAACGTGGGAAAAAAACCAAAATGTGTTTTGTTGTTGGGAAAGAGGGGGGGGGGGGGGCTCTTCAGATGGCGTATTGCTCTCTTTAAAGATCTCTCTCTCTCTCTCTCTCTCTCTCTTACCCAAATAGAAAGAGAGGAATTATCCCTGAATCTTTCTTTTCTCTCTCTCTTTTTCCCTTGAATTAGAAAGAAGGGAATTCTAACAGTTTGGGTTGAGAGCGTCTACTACTTGCAACTCTTTAAGATTTTCTATCCTTTTATAAAACTCTCTCTCCTCTCCCTTTTTCCCCCTTTTCCCTTCTCATCCTTCCTTCCCATACGGACACACACGACCACACTTTTCGAACACACACACGACTTTCTGTTGGACAATCGGGCTTATTTCAAAGGGCAGGTTCACTTGGATATTTCCCCCTCCTCATTTTACGCTCTTTCCCATCTCATATCGCATTTCACACACACACACACACAAACCTCTTGGTCATTATACGCTTTCTTTTTCGCCTCTTTTGTATTTCTGCTACTCAACAACAAACAACGGGGATTCTGCACACGCACACACACGCACATCCGCACACACGCATCATCGGACTTATACACTTTAAATCGCTTCCTTTTGCTACTCTTTTGACGACAAGATTTCCTTGCTGTAATGGCCGCTGTATCTGTTGACCAGAACAGTCTGTACCTTCAGCAGTCATCAACGAGCCCACGGTCATTGCAACGTCCTCACATGCCGCAACAACAACAGCAACAGCAACACCAGCAGCAACACCAGCAACACCCGCAGAGTGCGAGTGTCCCTAGCGGCCATTCCTTGTAAGTCACGTGTATGATCGAGACTCTGATGGTAATGGAGATTTTAAAATGTATGGATGTTTGTAGGCCGTACACGTCTTCCCAAGCGCAGGCGCAGGGACAGACAATGATGGGCTCGCCTACGGTTCCCATGCCAGCCGACTATGCGTCGCGAAAGCTTTGCATTGATACGGCTGTGACAAGAGGGCCGTACGAAGCGGCTGGCCCGTCGACTTCATACTTTTCGCTCCCAGCCATGCCATCGCCGACTCGGCGACGACGCGGCGATCATATGGGATCCTTTGCGGTCAGCGTCGGCCCATTTTTCAAGCCAACGAAGCAAATCTACAACATTTACAGCATTGATCGGACTCGATTGTACACACTGCGGATCAACCCCAAAGTCGATCGCGGCTTCTTTCTCGCGGACAATGACTGGACATGCTACCGTCGAAATTACTTTCAAGTGTCGAGCGCCTTTTCGGCTGCCGATGCCCACGGCCAAGAGGTTGAATTGCCTTGTCTCATGGAGATGGATAACAACCTCTACACGGTGACTGGATTCGCACTTGGCATTTCTGCTCGTGTAGCAAACGGGGAAAAGAAGATTGAACTCGTGCAGCACACACCCAAGCGCGACAAGGGACCGCAACTCATCCCACAGCCAAAGGTTGTGCGTTCGGGTGGAAACCCTCACCAGTACAATGGCATCGGCACAAACCAGCTCGTCGCCACCTTTGAGCGCCTGCAGTTCAAAACAGCAACGGCCAACAATGGCAAGCGCAGAGCCGCTCAACAGTACTACATTTTGATTATTGAGCTCTTTGCTCAGACTGAAAATGGACAACAGTACAAGATTGCCATGACAGAGTCTGCTCCGCTCGTGGTCAGAGGCCGCAGTCCCGGCCACTATGCTGATGGCAACTTGGACGCTCTGCGCATTTTCCCCGTGGACATGCACTTTGGCCGTCGTCCCGAATTTTACGGACCCATGACATCGCCCATGTCGCCGTACGGAATGACGTCACCAATGTACTCGCCTGTGACGCCTGGAGGGCAGATGATGTCTCCTGGAAGTCCGGGGATACCGATTCCATCGCCACATTACCATTCGCACATGCCTGGCGGAGCCAGCATGTCCGCACCCACCGGTCCAGGTGGGCTAGACTTTGTCCAGCGGGGACACGGCGGTGATGGATCTCATTGGAACCGGGCTCGGGCGCATTCTCTGGCAGAGTCCGACTCTTCTTTCACGACAACGGGAACGAACGCGACTGCATCCTCTTACAACTCTATCGATTTTGACGAAATTGATCAGTCCGCCATGGGAACGAGCGCTGCAAGCCACCATCATGTTCCTCCCCCGGTCGATGTCCAATCACCTCCCTCGTTGTCTCCACAGAGTCCACCTTCTTCCTCGGCAACGTCAGTTAGCGGGCCTGGAGCGCCCATTCATGACCTTGTCTCTCCAGACAACCGGTCTCCTCACGCTCCTGATGGTCGGAGAAGCTTCCACCCGTACTCAAACATTCCAAGCTGGGTTGAAGAGGCTGGCCCTCGGACGCCCATCACTCCCACCACCGAGATTAGCAAAATGATGGGTGGATTCCACTTTAATCAGCTTCAACAACACAAGTACAAGGACGATTACAAGGAGGATTTGATGGCTGCGAATCCCCCTGTGCCCCTATACTAGACGCGAGTATAGATGAGATTTGGCAAAAAGGCTCGACTCTACGCATACCAGCAAAAAGGCATCCACATTGCGCAACTGGCACCAGCATCCGCATCTGTATCGTTATGTAAAGTTTAAAATGACTGAAGGACAATCAGTATTGTATATAGTTTCAGGGTTGCGGAGAGTATGTAGAAAACCGGAAACCTTTCTTTTTTGTGAGTTTAGGCGTTGGAAGAGCAATCGCGCGCGCACGGACAAGGATTGTCTTGCAGGCTAGACGAGGCAAATAGCACTGTTGATCAGTTTTGTTGGATTTCTTTCCTGTATTTGCTGAGCAAAATGGGAACTTGTAGCTTGGTATTTTTTAGCTGTCTTGTATAGTTAAGCTAGGATCTGTCAGTGCGACGTTGTGTAGTACGCCGGTGGACTGTGGACTCTAGTTGAGAAGAAAATTTACTTTTGTTTTGTGGACGTTTTGACTGTTTGAATTTTTGTGTGCATCTTTGATACTTCTATTCTGCCCGGTCTCAATTCACACATTTCGAATTGTTCAAAGAGTCATGGACCACACAACTCTTATTGAATATATCGGACACGATGGCCGAGTGGTTAAGGCGTCAGACTCGAAATCTGATGGGCTCTGCCCGCGCAGGTTCAAATCCTGCTCGTGTCGCTCGTAGGAGAGTCGATTTCATTTTTTCTTTGATGTCGCAGTGATCAGCATTCGCATGACGGGGATGATTACCCAGGTAATGGATGGTGATCTGTTTTTATCCACAACGGAAATTAGTTGATTCTATTTAATTTATGAATGTTTGGACCAAAAGTTCTTTCCGACAGATGTTGCAAATGCCATGTGAGTTTTGCAGCTCCTTCAACTGACATGCATCCCTTGATCAGATTTCGGGTGATGTCTATCTTTCCAACCCTCAAGAAGATCCTTGATTCATCCCCGACGAGAGATTGTTGTCGCTGTTACGCGGAATGGATTTGTGAAGGATACTGGGTCAAGTCCTCCCGATAATAAGATGTAAAGAGAGGGGGAGCTAACAGTCATGATGTGCCAAGTTGGCTGTGGGCAGTTGCGAATCATAGTTTTAGCAGATCGTTGGTGGGAGAGTTATCTAGTTGATGCTCATGTAAAATTGGCGACTTTTAACACATCTCATGGGTTGGTGACTCTGTAGCATATGCCATATATTTTCGTGAGTCACTTGTACCTGGGTACAAGGAGTACCGTTCCGTATCGCCAGAAAGGATGAATAACAGTATGTACAGATTTGCTGCTGCAAACAGTGTGTGTGTATGATGAAGGGTTACAGCCAAAAAGATCGTTCAAGAACAAAAAAAAGGGTTTCGCCCCTCCCCTCCCAAAGTTGTGGTTGGATAAATGCGCGTTTCGAACTTCCGTCATCATCGCGTCGTTTTCGTTCGCCACACACACCCGATTCTTACCAGCTGCCGTGTGAACTTTTTCATTACACACTCTTCCTGCCTCAGCCCACGTAACCCGTTGGGAAAGTATTTAAAGACTCATCAAACACTACAAGAGGCCTGTCTTGCACCTGCAGGTAAAAACACTTTAGGAGAAAAGGAAAACTCGCAGATATCGGCATACGTACAGAGGGTCAAGACAGAGACAGAGAGAGGGCAAAAGAAAAAAAAGGGCAGATCATGATCCATCTTTAACTTGGTGGCATATCTGCGGTCAACAGAAAAAAGAAAACCTACCAAATGCTTCATGTCTGGAAGCCGTTCGTGTAAAACTTTTTTGACCGAAGGACTGTTGATATTTGCCCGCCGACTACGCACGTCGTCTGTCGACGTTAACCAATACACCTCTTTGACTGATTTACGATCCAAATACCCTTCATTGCACATTTTCGAATCCCGCGAGAAAACCTGCAGAGGTATTCGCTTTGTAAACACCCTATCACCGCCTTTGCATTTGAACCGATATCCTGCTGTCTGCCGAAACTACGTAACTGCTAGTAGTACTCATTTATCTCGCTCGCCGCGACACTTTGATCGGAGTACGCCTTCCGCACCTTCAACTCAGAGTACGAGGGGCGACATGGCGGATATGAATGCTGCTGCACGTCGGGGATCGAGTGGTGCCCCCGTCGCTGGTTCGGGATTGGTTTCGGATTTGGTATCGCTTGGAGTCGAGGGCAAGATTTCGTCTGCTAGTATAGGGGCCCGGAAAGGTAGCATCAAGGAAAGTGTGGATGATGAGAGCTATCGATGGAAGGAGACGTTGGAAAGTGTGATTGACTCTGTACGTTTATATGGCTGTTGAGTTTTGATGAGAGCAGAGTTGAAGACGTTGACAACAGTCGTATCACACAGGTTGTTTCGATCCGTTTTATTGTCACGCGCAACTTTGATACCTGGCAAGTAGGCTCATATACTGCGGTAAGTCTTTGGTACCGGATACGGATGGTGGCACTTGCCAATAATCGGGAGCTTTATTGGTGATAATGTCACATATCCATTTGATAATATAGACCGGGTTCATTGTGGATGTCGAAAACGGGATTATTTTGACAAACAAGCATGTTGTTACTGGTAATGCAAGGGCTTTTTTGAGATTAGCGAGAAAGAGTCGGGATCTCAAGAGATTTGAATTGCTTTTTTTTTGCAGATGCCCCATTTGTGGGTAAAGTATGCTTTAGGAATTCAGAGGAAGTGGCAGCGTGGCCTGCATGGAGAGATCCTGTGCATGACTTTGGTACGTGAACACACATTCCCATCCGATGGCAGCAGGCGGGAGAAGGCGGGAGACTGAATTGCGTATAACCGATACCAGGATTTTTACGATTCGACAAGTCAAAAGTTAAATTTATGAAGCTGTCGGCCATTCCTTTGGAACCGGATGCGGCTCGTGTTGGTCTGTCCGTTCGTGTGCCCGGTTCCGATGCAGGAGAAAAACTTGCGGTATTGTCGGGAATTATCGCTCGGATTGATAGGCCGGCAGGTATGGTATCACGTATGGTATCATTTTTCTTTTCCAATATACTAATCTGAGACATGCTCCTGGTAGCAAACTACGTGAGTACCAGATCTGACCACAGACGCAATACGGTTATGAGGCATGTCGAGAATCGTTTCTGAGCAAAACTTTCTAATGCAGGGAACCGGCACTTATTGCGATTTTAATACGTGAGTTGGGTAAATGTATTCCAACGTTTTGTCAGATGCTGAACTTTTGTTTATTAGGTTTTACATACAAGCATCTGGTATGCGTTTGCCCACGTCCACACATCCAATAATGTACTTTGGTCAACGTCCTAACGTCCTTCGTCAGCAAACACATCTGGAGGTTCAAGTGGATCTCCTGTAGTCGATATCGATGGACGAGCCGTTGCGTTAAACGCTGGTGCGTTTGTTTAACACATGTGAACTCTTTTGGGCCAGGGCAAATTATTGATGGTCGTCAATGAACGGTCGCTGTTTAGGGGGTTCAACACATGCTGCATCCAGTTTCTTCTTGCCCCTTCATCGTGTGAATAGGGCACTGAATCTACTCCGACAGAACAAGCCTATTCCTCGTGGTACTTTTCAAGTCGAGTTTGTGTAAGTCGCCAAAGCCTTTGTAATGATTCTTTGATGTCCCCAATAACACTCGCTGCACCTTCCCAGCCAAAAGCAGTACGATGAAGCCAGGCGTCTTGGATTGCCAGTAGAATTTGAGACAAAGTTCCGAGAGAAATCACCAGAGCTAGGTGGTTTGCTTGCAGTCAAGAACACCATACCAGGGGGCCCAGCCGATGGCATTTTATACACTGGCGACTTGCTGATCAAGATTGGTGACAAACTTGTGAATCATTTTGTCGAATTGGCAGCGGCGCTCGATGACACATCGGCAGTATGGGACGAGAACGATTATAAACTGCCTGAGGATAAGAGACCGTATCTTACTCTCACAGTTTTCCGCGATAAGCAGTTTATTGAAGTGGATGTTCCCGTTGACTCACTTCATCGTATTACTCCCGACCGATATGTCGAAGTGGGTGGATCTATTGTGCATCCCCTCAGCTATCAACTCGCAAGGTCCTATCTTCATGCAGTAGGCGGCGTATTTGTGGCAGACGCAGGACATATGCTTGGCGTTGCGGGTGTCCCTGCGTATAGCATTATCACATCGGTAGCGCATAAGCGTGTACCAAATATTGAGGCCTTTATCGAGGTTATGAAAGATTTGTCGACTGGCAAGCGCGTTCCGATTCGATACTATTCCCTTGCCAAAAAGAATGTGGAGATTGTCAAAATTGCGGTTGTGGAGAACAAATGGGGAAGATTTAGAATGGCAGTTCGAGATGGTACGCTTTTTTCAAGCTCTGTGATGCCATTAGTTTTGGACAGAGTGTGTAATCGGTTTCTCCTACTGCTGCGAAACAGATCCGGCTGGAATTTGGGCTTATACTGAGCTCCCAACCACAAGCAAGCCCCTGCTCCCCGCACCACGCACAGCATCCTACGTTCACATCAACGCAGCGAAAAACAAGCACAGTAGAATTGCCAATACCGTCATGCCGTCCCTCTGTGTTGTGGAGACGCATTCTCCCTTTGGCATTGACGGCCACAATTCGAAATGGTCGGATGGAGTTGGACTCGTGGTTGACCACAAAATTGGGCTCGTGCTAGTTGATAGGTCCACCGTCCCCACGTCACTAGGTCGGCTATTTGTAACGTTTGCAAACAATCTTGTTGCGCCGGCCAAGATTGTTTGGATGCATCCTATGCATAATATCGTGTTTGTTCGCTACGATAAGTCCTTCCTATCGGCACAAGCAAGTGAGAGGAGGGCCAGTTTGCCCCAACCACCTTTGCCGGTCAAGTCTATTGAAATATCGCCTTTACCGGCAATGACATCTGGCGACGAAATCCACCTCGTTACGATTAATGTGATCACGGTATGCTGTCATTAGTGTCGACTCTTGTGGACAACGTTTACTCAGATAGTTCATTTCAGCACATTCCAAGAGTACAGACCACGCACGTCAAGGCAAAGGGATATTTCATGTTTGGCGATACCTCACCTCCCAAGCCTCGTACAATGAATTGGGATGATGCCATTACGTAAGTTGATATATCATTGAACTATTGAGTCTTTGGTAGACTTTTACTTACCATATAGAGTCCAGGTTGCAAAAACCCATGTGCGAAGAAGCTGGTGTCCTCGTGGATGAGAACGGGCGTGCCAGGGGAGCGTGGCTTGTATCACCAGAAAGTAATAGTTACTTGGGTGTGGGTCTCGAAGATGGCAGTGAAGTTCGTCAGATTCTGGATGCGCTGCAGCAGCGTGAAGCGGCGCGGCGGTTTGATCAGCCGCCGTCCGAAGGCTTACCACTACCTTTATTGCGATGCGTTGATGTAGAGCTTACAGAGACTTACTTTTGGAAGGTAAGCGTATACATCTCTGCATTTTTGCCTTAACTGCGTCTTGCTAATAGTATCCTTCAGGCACGAGAACTTGGACTCTCTGAGAGATGGATTCATCGAATCACAATGGCACGGGCTGAGGAGCTCGGTAGTGACTTGCAGGATACACCGGCAGAGTTGCAACAACTGGCCGAAACCGAAATTGGCGGAGTTGTTGGTGGAGACAAGTATACGGTATATATAATATATATCCATAGGTCCGATGCGATGAAGTTAAACACTAAATGTCTCTTCAGGTTATCACTGTTCGCCGTATCCCTGCTATCAGCGGCCGCGAAGACGATGAAAGCAAGCCAAAGGAAGGAGATTTGATTCTGGCAGCAGACGGACGGCCAGTTACGTCCATGCGCGGAGCGTTGATGGATATTGTGGTACCGACCGCTGGGCAGGCTGTTGAACAGCCTTCTCCAGTCACTCTTACGATTCTACGGGAGGGAGAAGAGAAACAACTGACCGTTCCTCGAATTTTACTCTCCGGAGCTCCTACGGTGGATGTTGTGCAGTGGGGAGGCGCCATTTTCCAGATGCCACATCGGAGCCTTTTTTTCCACGTTAAAAGAATTCCAAAGGGCGTATATATTTCTCTGTTGTATTCAGGATCGCCAGCGCAGAGGGATCATCTATCAGCTTGTTGGTTTGTGGTCGAAGTGGTATGTGCACATTTCCTTTCACTTGATCCACTCCTGCTATTTCTAATGGTCTGCGGACTGTGCTTTTGTACCATCAAGGACGGCAAGAAGATTTACAATCTGGACGACTTTTTAGAGGCGGTGGAAGGCGAAGATTGGCACAGCCGTGTACCTATGGTTGATCCCATCAGTGAGGGCTGGCAACAGGATGCAGTGGCCACTATTGAACGTCAGCAAACTCCAACCGCGTCTGCCCTAACGAAAACAGAAACGCCTACAGGAGACGAGGGGGAGATGTTGATCAAATCTACCGTGACGAGAAGTTTCCGTTTCCGGCTCGTGAGTTTGGAGCAAGTTCATAAGGTGGTGACAATTGATATGGATCTGGCTAGTAAGAATTATTGGCCGACATGGAGATGCGTGGTCAAGGGATGAAAATGTCTCCGCATTAAAGAGGAGTTTTTTTGGAAATATTTTGTGTTGATGAGGACAAATGGAAGGTAGGGCGGATTTTTACCTACCCGCCTTTGAATGAGAATACCTGTACTGGTGTTTGAGGCTTCCGATCGCCAGAGCCTTGTTCATAAATACCTTTGGAACTTGGCGGTCGCTCTTGCATGCTGTTTGGAGCATGTTCACGCGGAGCTCTGCAGTCAGTCAGTCTTTGACAGGGAAAACTGGATGTGATATGTAATCTCTACATGATATCCGAAAATATCCAGTAGACCTGTGTATTGAAGCGTGAGTCAGATACATTGAAATACTTGCATCTTCACCTAACCTTTGCATTGGTTGGCCATTGCGTCACATCCACGCGCGTGCATGACAGAGCACATTCCAGAGCCTTTAGGCGGGATGTGGGGTATTTAAACACCATAATGGGATGTGTCCCTCGCAACATTTCTTGTTCCATCTTTCCCCGCAGGTATTCGTCCAAAAACAAATAGAATAGGAATGGGTATCCAGAACTCGGCAAATCTGAAAGCAGTCATTCGCCCGTCAGTCGAGAAAGCACTCTCTCTAACAATCCCAAAAACCCAGCGGGCGGCAGTTGCATTTACTCATGGTGGAAAACTTGAGATCAAAACCTCTGAACCAGTTCGTGAACCTGGACCTGAAGATGTCTTGGTTCATGTCGTGAAAACTGGAGCTTGTCATACCGATCTTCATGCTTTGGTATTGTAGTGCAATGAATTCCTCCTGTTTTTCTTTTACCTTTGCTAAATTGATGTGCGTAGAGTGGGGACTGGGAGTTGAAGAGTAAGATGCCTTTAATTGCTGGTCATGAGGGTGCAGGTCAGTCAAGTGGAGGCATCATTTAATGCAATCTCCATCCACTTTGCGTGCCCTTTCAACTAATGACGATAAACAATCATTTAGGATATATTGTGAAAGTTGGCGAGCAAGTCACGTATGTTGGACATGTGGATGTAAGACAATGCCAATCTCTCTCATTAATGTTCACAATGCAGGAATTACAAGCCTGGAGATCGTGTTGGTATCAAATGGATCCATGACACATGCGGTATCTGCGAGTTTTGTTTGAGTGCGCGTGAGACTGTTTGTCCGAATCAAGAAACCTCGGGATTTACTGTTGATGGAAGTTTTCAAGAGTATGCCGGTAGGCAAAATCTTCGAATGGACTAGTCTTTAAACGGTTTGAAATGATTCACACTGATCTTTGTTCAGTTGCGAAAGCACGCCATGTTGTTCCCCTACCCGAAGGGTTGAGTTATGAGCAAGCGGCGCCCATACTTTGTGCCGGAGTATGTGCCATCCGAAAATGTTTGTATAATTCTAAAGACTGCTAACAAGTGCCAAAATTTGGGTCCTGTAAAAAACAGCTTACAGTATACAGGGTATGTGACTCGTGCGACCCAGTTACAGTCAGGCATTTATTCTAAAGTTCCTTAATATAGGGTCTAAAAGAGACCGAGGTTAAACCTGGACAGTGGGTGGTCATTTCTGGCGCTGGCGGGGGTCTCGGGCATTTGGCAGTACAATATGCGAAAGCAATGGGAATGAGGGTCGCTGCGATAGATGCCGGCTCCAAACGAGAATTCTGCGAATCCCTTGGCGTCGATGCTTTCTTTGATTTTCAAAGTGAAAAGAATCTCAGTCAAGCTATACTTGATACTACTCATGGAGGGGCGCATGGGGCCTTACTTGCCGTTGCTAACCCAGAACCGTACAAGCAAGTAAGTTCTAGAAATGACGTTTCAATGGTGCTACCCCATCTTCTGCTAAATGGAAATATCCAAATTAGGCCCTTGGGTATCTTCGAACCTGGGGTACACTGGTTACCTTAGGTTTGCCCAAGCGCGGCTCAGAGATCCCTGTAGATATTTTCGATACCGTCATGAGACGATTGACGGTTAGAGGCTCCATTGTTGGTAGTCGTATCGAAGCTATCGAGGCTTTGCAATTCGCTGCTCGAGGTGAAGTTAAGGTGCATCTTGAAGTCCGACCCCTGAGTCAGCTCCAGGAGGTTCTGGAAAGTATGGCAAAAGGGGACATCAAGGGTAGGATTGTGTTGGATACTAGTAAATGAGCAAAGCACTTGTGTGTGCGATTCGCGCAATCAGCTACAGATTGTATGTTTGTAAATTTACTTTTCATTGCAAAAATTGGGAATTACTGAATTCGACATAACGTGTGATTGCAAAAATCTAACAAATACCCACAAACTTTGGAAAAAAGTACATTTACGATGCTCTATGAGGTAGTTGCGGACGTCCAAAGAATTTCTCAAGACAACTTGCTGATCACGAACGATGCCGCCTCTCCCGCCTGCGGGCTGGCACCATAAGAAGCGTGGACTAACCAATTGGAGCCGGTCGACGTGCAGACCGGATCACCAGCATTACAGTAGTCTCTCGTTTTGGCAACCCACTCCTGGGGAAGGCGTGGTGCTCCTGGGCGCGGGCCACCTTGACCTTTGGCGGTTCCAGCCGACGAAGGCAAACTTGGATCGTAAAAAGGGTCGCCGAACATGATGACAGCTGGAATACGGTTAAAGGTGGCTTCACTGATGCTGCTGAAGGCGCGATGCAGAACCATGGCGCCCTGCGAATAACCGGCTAAGACGTATTGTTGCTCAGGGCAAGCTGCCGCTTGAGCAGTGAGGTGATCCATCAAATCTTTGGCACCTATAATGGGGCCGTTTGCGAAATCCCTGTCAGCAGGGTAAACTACATTGTACAACGTTGCTTTGGGGAATTGCCGCATGATTCGCCCGATGGTGGGTTGCATAACTCGACTCCCAGTCTGAGGTTCAGTCGTTCCACGAACGGATATGATTTCGATCGGGCTGCACGCAGTTATTGAGGGATCGTTCTTGCCGTTAGCCAGCGCATCTGACACGGGCGCTCCTATGACGGCGGCAAGGCTCGACATCGCAAGGCCCAAAATCGTAAAGGTCCGGAGAGGCATCACTGGCAACGGCTAAAGTGGGGGATTTCAGCATGGACTCTGGACAGCATATGTCTTTTTGTTACTTACCAATCTTCAAAGAAGCCAAGAGAGCAGTCAAAGCAAAGAACGTGAAAGGCTGAGGAAAAGTAGTCCATCACTGTGTCCTTTTAACCTTTGGCATCAGTCAGCAATGTGAGAGTAACAGCATCCATGATCCATAGAACCAGCCAAAATTATTTTGTCCACATTGAATGATTATGATGGCCTCAACAGTTTGTGACAGAGTGGAAACGGCTCCGTTGCATGTACGTTCATTTGTTGGCTATCTGCTAGTAGCATTAGAAATCATTTAAGCGGATATACAGATGTTTTGCTACACTGCTTTCAATTTGTCTGCCCATGTTGCCAAACACTTGTTTTGCCAACGTAGTAAATGCACGCCATGTCGCGTACGAACATTCCAGTTAGCATGGGGGACGTCCACCACACTAGGACAATTCACTGGTGAGAAGAGCACCCACGACGCACAAAAGGTCAAGTGTAGAAACTCGGGTGAGAGCAATTGCCGGTGAGGTCTGAGAGTGATGATGTTACTGTAATGTTCATTATTCTGCAGACGTGCAAAAGGGGATTCAACCTTCCGGAGATTCAGCAGCGAGCAGAATTATCCAAGACCATTGGCTTACCGTAGGTAGTCTGCCAACCTCGGGCCCTCCAATCGCTTGTATGTGATCTCCCCACAACACCGATCTCATTATATCAATTTCCCAAACATTATTTCATTACAAGCAACTCTCCGAAAGATGGAATTTAAGAATTTTACTTTCAGCATCTTCAGAAGGATTTGGGTCGTCCTCCACTAATCGCGAGCTTTCGGTATCAAGAACCGATTTTCAAGGGGAAGCCTGT
Organism: Spizellomyces punctatus DAOM BR117; assembly: GCF_000182565.1. Taxonomy (NCBI): domain Eukaryota; kingdom Fungi; phylum Chytridiomycota; class Chytridiomycetes; order Spizellomycetales; family Spizellomycetaceae; genus Spizellomyces; species Spizellomyces punctatus. The sequence goes on from NW_015971549.1 coordinate 693,406, forward strand.
CCGGGTAATCAAGAATGGTGTAAGTCCAGAGCGAGGTATTATATGGTCTTTTGACCAGGTTCCGTTAAACGTACAGCGAAATATACCAGGAACAAGGTCGGTAGATCAAATATGGCGAAAGAGAAACTTGAATTGTGAGCGTGGATTGCAAATAGTGGCCAATTGTACTTCGTGCACCGTCAGCTTTGCAATTCAGTGTCGGTAAATATCGAAATACGAGCCATGGGCAGTGTTGTTCGAAATATGGTCCGCATGTTTCTGCTCCGCAGCAGCTTGTGATTGTTCCATAAGCCTCCAGCGTAACCCAGTTCAGTGAACGATACTCAAAGTCGGAATCGAAATGGTTTAACATGACAGATTCGGGAGGCACGGAGCACCAAGCGTCTAGCTAAAATTGAACATCGTGCCGGGGAGATAGCTTATTTTCTCTGTCGAATGATGCTGACAATTCTTGTGGCAACCACAGTTACAGAACAGGCTGCTGCAGGTGTGATTAGTCGTGCTGTTATTATCTAGACGACACTTGCATGTGACAATTACACAACCGAAGAATCGGTTGCAGAGAGTGTGAGATCAAGCACGAAGTAGCCTGTCCAACCTGCTTCACCGGCCTTTTTGGACATGCTTGATTATCGAGAAGAAATGGCAGATTATGCAGCAGAACAGATTGTGAAGAGCGGGATATGTTGCCAGTGAACCAGATTCTGCAGAAAGGTGGCCATTAAGTGACCTGTGTTTGGAAAATGGAGCTGGCTTGGTTAGCATGGCCATCTGAACTGGCAGAGGGTATCTCCTTTATGATAGCATCCATGCAAGCAGCATTATTCCTTGCACCAGGTGTTGATCACTATAGAATGTTCTTCAAACTATGGTATCACAGGGAATTATAGATAATGCACGGATGGATGACCCAAACCTTTGCCAAGCCGCTCTATGATTCAAGGCAGAGCAGCTGTGAGCAGGTCTCCCAGCAGCAAACCAACATCAATGGGCATTGAGGCGGTACTAATCCCAAATGGAACCACGGCATACCTGTAACAGGTTCAAAGTCCTCCACAGATGCCTCTCTTCGAATTAATCGTAAGATCATCTTCGATTAGCAAGAAAAGCATTTGGCAGAAGAGATCAAATGTCCCGTCTCCCTACGCCGTCGGTGAACGTCTGCACCCTCCCATTGCAGTGTTTAGCCTACGGAGGTGCATTGATCGACCTCTGTGCGGATGGAATTTAGTAGCACCTGTGACAAGAAAGTGTCGAAAAGGGTTCATTGCGCAATGATCGAAATTATGTAAAAGACTGGGCGAAAACGTTTTGAAGGCATCCACTGTTCCTGGCTTTTCACGTATCGTTTGCCGTGATTTCAACGCACCTGTTTGTTATTTTCAGGTGGTCCTTTCAGTATTCCGTGGCAAATTGGTGCTTTTGCTCCCCATGTCAACATCGATTGCGCACACGGCCTTCTCGGCTGCCACGCTGTATTAATCCACCGCTCAACATCAGTTTGTATCATAGTTCCTCTCATGGCCAGACGTGCTGCATCATTCCCGTCAGACTCTCAGCAATTGCTTGTCTAGAAACCCTTGATGGCAGCCACGCGGTCTACGGTCGAAGCGACACCCTACCGGCTCTCGAATGTAGCTGCCATTATCCTTCAGGTTGTATTGCAAAAGTACAAGGTTGGTGTCCTTCCAGCTTTCAGCATCGCAGCAATCGCAACCAAGCCAAATTTTTGAATATCATGGCCGACGTACAAAACTATGAGGTATTTAATGATAGGGCCCTCGTTCTTTATTGCGGGTAACATGTCGGATATACAAATCCATGAGCTGTTAATACCCTAACATAATCCCCATCCCCTATCATTGCCTATTTGTGGTTGCAGATGAGCAGACGCACGTTGCCAACCCGTACTGATCAACTATTGCTTCAATCGTCATTTTAAGTTGATCGGTACATATGCGCTGTCTTACGGTGCAACATAGAGCGACTTGTCAATCACCGGGGGTATGGGAGCAATCTCCGTTCCCAGTTCCTGCTCAATACGATAGAGGTTGAACCGATCCTCATACGTAATAAGGTTAATGGCCAATCCCAAGTGCCCAAATCTTCCAGAACGCCCAATTCTATGAAGATATGTCTCCGCATTTTTAGGAAAATCAAAATTGATGACGACATTCACCGCCTGGATATCGATACCTCGCGTAAGAAGATCTAAGAAGATCTGTTAGTCCATTTTGTCGGTCCCCGCCCTGTGCAATCTAAACTCACCAGAGCAAACTAAATGCCTGGTCTTGCCGTTTCGGAAATCATGAAAAACTCTGTTACGATGGGATTGCAACATTTTGGCGTGGATATAAAAGCAAGAGTAGCCGAGCTCGGTAATCTTTTTCGCAAGGAGCTCTACTCGGCTCGTAGAATTACAGAAAATAATGGATTGGTTGATTTGCAGCTGCGGACACAGTAGCGCGGTGAATTTCAGTGCGACGTAGAGCAAGTACCGAGGTTGTATTCACCTTCGAAAAGAGTGTATTGAGGCAGTGAACCTTTTGCCTCTCCTCCACATACGCATAATATTGCGTTACTCCTCGTAAAGTCAGCTCGTCCATCAGATTGATCTCATACGGCTTGGTGAGGTATTTATCCTTGAAGTTTTTGACAATCATAGGGAAGGTAGCAGAAAAAAGGAGGATCTGTCGATCGGCTCTGCAGAACGAGATGAGCTGCTCGATTATCGGTTGAAACTCAGGAGAAAGCAATTTGTCCGCTTCATCCATAATCAGCATCGAGCACTCTCGGAGGTCCGCAACCCCTTTCCCTGCAAGGTCCAAAACCCGTCCGGGGGTTGCTACAAGGATATGGACTGTGTGGAATGTTTTAGAAGACATCTATGTAATAGAGCCTGGACATACACGTACCTGTCTGGCCAAGGCGTAAAATATCATCTTTAAGAGTTGTGCCGCCGGTTGTTACCATGACTTGGATGCCCATATGCTTCCCCAAATTTCTGCATACTTGAGATGTTTGCAACGCCAGTTCCCTCGTAGGAACCAGGATCAGCGCTACAGAATGGCGTAAATTAACTCGTGAGGCGGGCGGTTTGGCAGGCAATGGCTGAAGTAATCATACCTTGGATGTGATTTTTGCTGGGATTGACCTTCTCAAGGGCCGGAATAATAAAAGCGGCGGTTTTACCCGTTCCATTCTTTGCTCGAGCCAATATGTCTCGACCGGCCAGTGCAATAGGTATGGCTTCCTCCTGAATAGGTGATGGTTTCTCAAACCCAGCTTCAAAGATTCCCATCAACAATTCCCGCTTTAAAAAGTAATCCTCAAAGTCATTCCCTTTAGTAGCCGTTACATCCTCTGTCTGCGGCCGATTATCTTTTGCGGGAAGTTTCAAGCTTCTTTTCCAGTCATTGTTGTCATGATTACTATGTAAATATTGCACCCGTTAGCGATCCAAAATTGCTGACAGACGTTCGACCCAGCCTGCGATGACAGCAGCTTCCAATAAGTTTGAACATGCACGGATCGCCTACCTGATGTGAGTATTTTGCAACTGCATTGCAAGGCCGTTCACAGACATGGTGGAGGTGAGTACAGGTTGCCCGGGAAAATGAACGATGTTACGAATGTAGCGTGCGACCACGCTGGGAGATTGCAAAGAACGTGAAGTGAGAGTCAACTACCAGTTGACAGGCGCGTAGAGAGGTCGGAAATGTGCTTGGTCAGGCGGAATCGCTGGATCGAAGACGGAATCACAAAGCGGAGAGGGGAATAAACAAGCAATATGTACAAGTTCGTCACAGCAGGTATGCAGCTGGGAAATTTCGGTTTGTACAAGAGGGTAAGGGAAGAACAGCTTTCTGGTATTTGATCACTGGTGAAAGTGACACTGAGGCTTTGTTGCGCGTGATAGATTGCGACAGATGAAGCGGAGTCAGAGGAATTTGTAGCGTATGGTAAGGTGTGTCTACTGACGTTGTTGGCTCTGCGGCAAGAAGTTCTTGGTTTCCTCCAAATAGGAGATTTGGGTCAGAGGAGAGTATTCTTCTTGGCAAAAGATGGATTGGAAAAAAAAAAACCGTAGGAATAGACTTGAGTGCTTTCACTTGCATGAGGACACAAGAAGCCAACAAAGGGTTGGCGTATCATGTGAGTTAACAGCACGGCCATGGCAACGCTGTTTACGTAATCAACGCCATTCGAGCGCACGATGCACAATGACTGGAGTTGAGCACCACCCATAAAGATTATGTCTTTCACGTCTGGATGGATTTGAAGGGATTGATTTGACTCTAAAATAATTGATGTCCTGTTCGTAGGAGTTATCTGATTGCGTCCAAGTTTCCAACGAGGAACCTGCCAACCACTGGTGGACAAGCAGAAATGGTGCCCAACAAGGCGGCAGTATATAATAAAAATGCGTCCTTCGAGCATATCAATCAATCATTCAGATCCCTGATAGAAATGAGTACTGTTCCTGTCAATGGAAGGATCACCTTTTTCGTTCGACGGCCTCATTTTCTGAGAAAGTCGTCTCCACGTCAGGCATATTCCCAAGTTTGGAAATTTTCAGGTATTGGGGGTGGTGGGATGGGCCTCGGCCATCTTCTCCATACGATGTGCAAGATACTACTAGTTACTGGTTGTTTGCAGGTCATTATGCCTTGCTATCATGTCTCTCAAGTATAGTAATACGCCAGATTTGCGATGTCTCAACCAAATTCTAATTTCCGATGCCGTATCAGCCGGCAGCAAGAAAGATTGCCTGTTCGAACCCGAGTCCTTAACAGATCCAATGTAGCAAGTGGAGAAGGATTAAGCCAGTGCGCACATGTTATTTATCCCCATTTCACCCAGATATGCCTCGACCTAAATATCTTTCTGAACCCTAACCATGACCCTAAGATGCGTTTCTTGGCCTCTTCCTTGTTCCCTAATTCCTATCCACCGCCATTTATACCGCTGCCCTCCATCTTTTACCTTGTATCTTACATTTGTTTTGGTTGCTCGGCAGGCCACCATCTAACTTGGTTTCTGGTGGACATTTGGGCAAATCAAATCCAAGCCACTCGCTTAGCCGCGGGTGTGGTTTCATCACAATACCCGTCGGGACATCTTCGTAAGACCAGTTTTTCACACCAATGTATATAAGATTGCAAGCTTGAACTCACATCATCGTCACCACACACTATCCCATCTTTCACACAGGGCCCTTCCCAAAGCATAAAGCTGGCCACCTTCAAACAACATGACAGAAGCTGTTTCACAAGAGGCACTGACGCTGGACGAAAGTTTGAAACATACAGCAGCACCTGTATTAAATGAAGCGCAAAACCAGAAAGCTAGGAAAGAGGGGAACGAAGAGAGTAGGACGGGACATCCTGATGGCGTTGGACATAAAGTCCCCTTCCTGACGTCGGAGATCGCCCAACTGGGTGGTCGACCGGATGACCTTGTGCAAACGACTGAGACCACCAATGGTAAACCTGAGCCTCCAGCGCCTGCGATAGAAAATGAACCCAAGCCTGAGCCAATAGAACATATGGACCCGGTCGTCGCCATACAGGGTACCGACGAGGGCGACAGCATCCCATTACTCTCTACCACCGCACGTAGAGTATGGCGGCAACGGAAACTCGACTGGAGAACAACTGTTGTAACGCGGTGGCCGTGGATAAGACCGTATTGGGAACGTGTAGAGTTTGGTCTCAGCCTTCTGCCGCCGGGCTGGCCGGAAAAGCTACCCATTTTGGCGATCGCATTTTTGTTTTCCCCTCGTCTTTTTGCTGTGCTGTGTGCGATAAGTGTGGCTACGCTACTGGGTTACATGTGGGGAGTTACCTCTGGAAAGGGTTCTGGGGGGCTTCCAAACACCTTATCATGGGACCATCGTATGGACCAGGATCGAGGACTTGAAGTAGGTTGTCAGACGCGATATTATGGGATTCACGAGTTGTCTGATCATGATTAGGCGCTTAAGGTTCCTGTTGATATGTCAGCATTCTCCGTTTCTCCAAGCGTCCACAATGCGTTAGAACAATTCTGTGGTCATATTGTGAGGGACTTCATCAATAACTGGTACAGCAACATCAATCATTCAGGCAGCACGGACTTTCCCGAAGCGGTCCATGCAAGCGTACGGCATGTCTTCATAAAGTTGGGGACATCTACTAATGAAATACGCCCGACCGCGCTAGCGTTACCAGTTTTCCAAACTATTATTCTTCATATGGTAAGAAACCGTTAAATCCGTACAGGGTCACCATTTCAACTCGCTGACACGCGTTTACATTAGCGAGAATATCGCGTCTTTGAGTCTTCTTCGCTGCAGCTTGATGAGTATCTGTCTCGAAACCCCAATTCTGCCTTTAATCTTCACCGCACGAAAGACCAAATCTTTGAACATCTTCGAAGGTTGTCCATGCATCTGGCGGTCGAACTTCTCCCTCGTGGAGATAGATGCAGTCCGATGGTTTTTGCATTTGTCCAGGAAATATTGGCAACGTCTGTTCTGCTGCCAATCGTTGAGATGTGCAGTGATAGCGATTGGATCAATCGGCAGTTGCTGACGTTCCTTAGAAAATCACAAGCGAGCGCCGTTGCCATGGCTAGCAAGCAAACCGGATCTACAGGATCGCCACAGCCAGGTTTGTGGGCTCCTTCAAGAAAAGATAGTAGTGGAGAACAGGTGTACGTCAAAGGTAGGCTGAAAATTCGATCTTGGTCGGAATGCGTTTTCTTTTGGCCATGCTCACTCGTAGGGCCTTGTATAGTTGTCGAAGCTCGAAGACTGCCCATTGCTGATATGTATGGATTATATTGTTCGCTCCTCTGCGGTACAAAGGTGCAGAGAAGCCGTAAAATAAACGCGGAATCAAATCCAATGTGGATGGAGGAGTTCCGATTGTAAGTGAGAACTAATTCAACCGGTAAACCCAGCATTAAAAGGATCTATCATTTAGCGATTGGGACAATGACGATGCTAATGGTGGTGTAGACGGAATAGTGGTGGATTTGCTGGAGTCGAGGTTAATCAAAGGTAAACCGTGGACTTGTTGTGCCGCGTTCAAGTTTCCTGAGATTCCGCAATTCGGTTCTACACAGATGAAATCATTGGCAGCGTGTACGTCCCAATGTCACAACTCCCCCCAAACAAGTTTCTGAAAGGATGGTTACCGATTGATACTGCGGATACCCGATTTGCCGGTGTAACCAATGCTGAGATCTTACTTGAAGCAATACGGATTGCACCTGCAGCTGGGCATGGGGCCGGCACAAACAGTGCACGTGGATCCTCCGCAGCACAAGGCAATGAAAATCCCAACTCAGGGCTCAGTAACGAAATTTCAGACCTGACAGCGGAAGATATCCTAGTTCGAAACGAAGGATTGGTGGAGTTCATGCAATACATGGATGATATAAAGTCGTCCGATTACATACAGCTCTACGTCATGATTGACTCTTTCAATCGGTTCGCGAAGCTGGAGATGTCAAGTCAGTCGTCTTCGGGGCTGGCCAATGCGATAGAAGGACTCAGAACAGATGCATTATCCATATTTGACACTTTCTTTTCTCCGTCGGCGTCTCAAAGAGTGGATTTGGAATCTCCAGAACTGGTGGAAAGGGTTCGGCAGGCGGTGTTAGCTTCACCCGGCGCGGATGTTTTCCGCCCTTTACAACAACGCATCGTCGAAGTTACCGAAAAGCGCTTCATGGAAGGATTTAAGCATAGCCAACTTTATCAGCGGTACCTCGTTGAAAATGGACTGACATTACGAGAGAGCCAGCAAAAGACTGGGTCCGCGTCGGGTAGTGGGAGTTCTGGCTCAGATTCTGAGTCAGTAGCATCTGCAAACAACTCAATCCCTCCTGCACTTCCTCCGAGATTACCTGACGTCAGCTTGCCTGCCCCTGAGCTACCTCCCCGATCGGTAGCTGAAATTCCAGCAGTCCCACCACGACCGACTGTGGTGACTGAAGGGACATCCGGCAAAATGTCCCCATCAACGGACGCAACACCAACATTACCGCCGCGTCCCCCTGCGCAGACCGATGATGTGAAATCCAACGTAAGTTCCGGACAGGATGCCATTCCAAAGTCCTCCTGGAAAGGTGCATCTGACATTGATAACGAATTGTTCACCGACGTCCTCCCGCTTAATGATGATACGTCCACGTTGGAGGAACCGGTGCCGGGTACCAGTGGAATGCAGTCGGCTGTAGAGGCGCAGGAAAGCGTTGCTGCAACGGCTGCTAGTGAGATCGAGGACGAGACAGACGCGATGACCGCTTCTATTCAGTCAGCAGCGCACGTACTTGAGAATCTGGGAAAGAATGGTAACCATGACATCGAAGAGGTGAAAGCAGCCATCAATACTCTGCGGGAGCAAGTTACTCTTATCGATTCAATAATGCGACGCTCTGCCGATGCTGAAAAGTTGTCCGACTTAGCTAGCACGAAACTACAGCTGCAGACGCAGGTAGAAGAATTGGCCGATCTGATAGCGCAAGAAGAGCAGCAGGCTAAGCAAGGGCACCTCGCGGTAGACCTGCGCAACGTGAGGATAAACATATTGGACATGACAGCTCCTGAAAAAGACAAGGACGAGAAGAACATCTTTGCATTTGCCTCTACACCTACGCATCCCAAATCTATCGTGTTCATTGTCCAAATTGAAAGGACTAACGGTAGTGGAGGGTGGATGATCTCAAAGTCCTATGCGGATATCATTGCTCTTAATGAGGCGCTCCGCACTGTGTTCCCCAAAGTTCGGAAGTCCAATTTCCCACAACGCACACGCGTGACTGGAACGAAAGCAAGAGAGGAGCTATCTCATGAGCTGGAGCGCTGGCTGAATATAATTGCCAGCGACGCCACGTTATACGAATCTGCACAAGTACAGGATTTTATGAAGCCCGAGAATATCCAGACTCAAGAGTATAGTGCAAAGCCTGTCGTTGCTACTAAGGTGCTCGGAACCTTAAAGTCCGCAGGAAGTATCCTGCGAAAGGTTGCGGTTGCCACCCCTATGCGGGCCGCTACGTTTGTGGCAAGTGAAGTTAATGCCGCTGTAGCCGGGGTTGCGCATGGAATGAAAAAGAATGAGCCAACAAATTCAAAGACAATACGTAGGTCTAGCAGTTTTTGGTCAAACAAACCTGCTGGCAGCGAAGAAGATCAGCCTGAAACTCTACTCGTACCTGCCAGGGCATCGTCACTGGATGATGCCGTATCGGATCACGATGAAGGGTCAGATAAGGGGCTAGGAACCAAACCAATGGTGAGGAACAAGTCAGTCGGCAGTCTAGCGTCCGTGACCTCGCATATATCTGCTGGAGGTTCCGCATCCGTGGATGCCAGTAATGCTACGGTACCGGTGGGCTCGAATGCCAGCGGTGATTACTCAATGTCCGCAACGTCCTATCGTCCTGAAACTCCTCCACGTTCTTCTTCGGCCCGATCAGCGTCTCCGGCCAAGTCGCTTGCCGGCTCAATAAAATCTGTCGAAGGACCCAGCGGTAGCGGCTCACCCGCCCGACATTCACGAGAGGATCCACCGCTGTCTGATGCAGAACTTGAGATCATGCTTGAATGCGTTTTTGGGATAATAGAAGAAGTGTTCCATCTGTCGGATCCGAACCAATGGCTACGGCAGAAAGGATTACACATGGTGAAAACTATTCTGAGACGCACATATGGCACCAGTATTTCCACCCTTATTCAGTCTCGACTCATCGAAGCTACCACAGAGACAAAAGTTGCGTCTTATGTTGACATGCTGGACGGTTCACTATGGCCGGAAGGAATCTGGTACTCTACAAAAGCGCAACAGGACGGTATTCCTCCTACCCCAAGGAGTGAGGAAGACATGGCTGAAACGAAAATGGAAGCCAAACATCTTTTCATCAACTCGGGGTTGGGTGGCGTAGAGACAGTTGCTCGCGTTGTGGGCAAGTACAATACGGTGGCTGGAATGACCAGACTATTTAACATGCTTCAGCATCAAGATTTGAATAGGCATTTAGTGTGTATGATCATGGATCGTCTCGTGAAAAGTATATTTTAGGGAGATAGAATAGGGTTATGTAAAAATGAAATTTATAATAGTAGTCGCATTCAGTAGTGCGGAATTTCGCCAAAATATCAGGCGAGAAAAGAACGTCTGTAGTAGCACGCGTTTATTTCGTTGGCTTAGACTACACAAGAATCGTTCTCTATTCCGGTTGTCGCAGACTACACTAGAATCCATTGTTTCTATTCCTCGGATTCGGCAAGAATCCTGGCAAAAGCGAAGGGTTCAAACTTCTTGCCAGTGCCGCCGTAGAATTTGTTCTGGAATTCCACCCTGAAAGTTACAGGTGAGACAATGTATATTCTTATGCGTGCTAACTACAGTGCACCTACCAGTGCAGACGCAAAGCATGCAGGAATGCCGAGAGGCCTTCCATGAGAAGCAAAATGCCTATGGTCAACACAAACCACATACAAAATGCAATCACAAGGGCAAAAGGGAGAAAGGGCCCGGTCCTTGTTAGAGCGCTTCCCATCACCATGACCCATAACACCTCGGACAGCTCTGAATTACAAACAGTGAGACCAAATAAATAAGCCCAAAGCCAGATTCGACGTACGCGCATGAGCTAGGGACAAAGCCCAGAGACGAAGATACGATGCCGTGTTGGAAATCGTGCCCAAACAAAATTCGATCGTGTGAATCATTTGATGGATCATGATTTCTCCGAAATCAAAATGCTGCGGGACATTGCAGAATGAGTATCTGAGGGTATGTGTCTAACGAAAGCTCTTCACATACCTCATGACCATCGTGTGACATCTCTACATGTCCACCATCGCCTTCCTCTGACGGCCTAGGGTCAGAAGATCCACTCGATGTCCTGTTCTCCGGTAAATTCTCATCCGACAAGTTCGCATATCCTAGTCCCCCGCGCTTCTGGTGCTCCTTGTTCAAAAAATAAGGCTTTGCGAATAGCATCCAGGGTACACAGACAAACGCCACGAGCAGCAGAAATACTTGCAGGCCGGCCTGAAAATTCGGAAAACATCGCATCACACATTCGTCGAAAGACGACTGAGGCCTGACGGATCTGGTTAAATTTACCCACCTGTCCCTTGAATAACTGATCCTTTTCAGCAACACTCCCGGGGGACAAGAACATGTAAATCAGGGTATTCAGCAAACCCGGAGCGCGCGAAGGGTCAGGCCAGTAGGTTGCCCATTTGTAAATAATCAAAATCGCCAAATAGCCGAAAATGCTTAGGAAAAAGATGACTTGCGGTAAAAACTCGGTGTAGATGCTCATTTTCTTTTTGAAGTACGTGTAATTGCACACGTTCAAACAGATACCGAAGGTCATCTATTGAATGATAAGAATACTTTTAGATCCCTATTTCATGAAAATACTGCATTTGGTTTCTCCCATGTTCTGTACTCACATGCATGACTCCAAACACGATAGCCTGTTTCATTTTATACGAGTTGGAGAATAACAAAGCATTGTCCGAACCATGCCAAGCCTGGACAACCAAGTTGGTCAAGTACATGGCTTGGTTGGATAAAGAAATCCAACGCCCTTACCGGGTCGACTCCGAAAACATAGGTCCATTTCTTTTCACCATACCATTTTCCACCACGTTCATGAAACTCCCATCCGCTTCCGAAAAGGTTCATGGCCCTCGAAAAGATATCATTATAGATAAGACCCGTATAAATGGAGAAAGCCCCCATGAGAAGAATGATATATCGGCCCCCAAAGAACATCTGCCAGATCTGGTACATCCAAAAGCTTTAAAATATGTTTTTCGCAAGGTACTAGCATCTCAAGACTTACCTCATCCTTAATCTTGGCCAGCTTTTTCTCCTGTATGACCATCCAGGCGGCCATGGCGGTCATAAAGATACCGTGTCCGAAGTCCCCAAACATCACGGCAAAGAGGAACGGGAAGGTAATCACGGTGAAGAGACCTGGATTAACCTCTCGGTAGGTAGCGACACCGTATGCATCTACAATATCTTGGAACCCCGCGGTAAACTTATTTGTGCGATGGTAAGTCGGCGGTGTCAATCGCGTTCGCAACTCATTTAGAATTGGAGGAATTGTCGACCCTGTCCGCTCCTGAAATCATAGCACAGCTTTCCGTTATTCCTCAATTACAGAGTCATTCAAAATTGATTACTATATACCGTAACACCACGCAAAGAGTATTGAAGAGCATTGATGGATAGAGTGGGGCACCAGCCCTCTGCAATGAGAGCCTTTCGGTTGACGTCGTAATTAAACATATTCATTGTATGGTAGATCGCCTTTTCTTTCTTAACAATCGTAGACCACGATTCCATGTTTTCAGCGACTTTGGCAAGTTCAATACGTCGCGCATTACGGGTGTTATCAAGAACCTGCGTTTGCCATGTCTTCTGTAAACCGTGACCAGAAAAGTTTCTGCAAATTTGACACCTACATGCTTCAGATCTTCCAGTCTGTTGAGGACCTCCTGCGCGTCCTCACGCCTCTTTTCTGGCCGCTCATCGACTGGGTACACAGTAGCACCCATGCTCTCGCATATCTTGCGTATTTTGGCTAGAAGTTGCTTCCCATGGGCAAAAATTATGAAGACATTCTTTTGAACCACTTCGTCTGTCGCAGGATCGATAATGGGCTCATCAATCTCTGCATAATTCATGTAAAGGTTGCCACGAAGTGCTCGGAAAAGAATACGCTCGAAAGTTCCCATGCGTGAGCGAGGAATAACTCCAGCTACAAAACTGTCAGCGACATGAGCAATTTAATGCATGATCATCGTTCCACATCTGAAATAGGGACCTACCCGAGATTGGCCGTTCGCAAAGCGCTTTCTCCACGTTCTGCAGCCTCGCTGTCATCTGGTTGCTCAAGTGTACCTGCTGGCGCCAATAGGTGGGTATCTTCCCGGTGAGGCGCTCCCAGAATGTCCTCAGTTCGAGAAGTCGCCTTATCATAGGCGCCACTTTCAATATAAGCGGGACAAAAAGGTATTGTAGCGCTATGTTAACAGCCTACCTCATCAAAAAATATCGCGGTTTCGCGCAATACGTGTCGCAACTCGGTGAGCTCGAGGTATCTCTTGTTTAAAGTTTCCAATGAGGTAATCATTTGCTGAATACGCGCTTCATAGTCGTTCAGCCGCTCTTCAAGCTCATCAATCTCCTGCTGCGTTCTCGAGCGAGCATAATACATGCTGCTATCTAACGGACGAACAGGAATTTCCGCCTTGTGAATTTGGCTTTCAAGAAAGCCTATGGATATCAAGGTACGTTCCAAGCGCGATTAGCAAGTCATTGAATCGCCGTCCACGTTTTAAGATAACATACGCAGTTTCCTTTCCATTTCGTCCAAGCGGCGAATTTCATTCACGAATGCGCGTTGAAAAGCGTTCACATTCGGGTTCAGCTGCAAAGCTCTCGGTTAAAAGCAATGCATGGCAAAAATAGAAGCTCCTTAACTCACATCTCGAAATTCAACTTGCCCAAGCTCACCAAGCTCCGCAACAGTCGGCTGAGCAATCTCCAACGGTATGTAGAGCTTAAAAACAGAGGAGGGGTCAGATGGCAGCTGCTAAGGCATCCAAGCAGAAAATATCTACCTGAATGAGGGACATCTCCTCTGAGCGGAAGAGGTTGCCCGCCATTTTTTAATGACCTGCTACTTGTGAAGTCAATAGGATGACAGGGACGCGCCTAGTGCGATTCTTCAAACGAGCCCATCAGCTATGTATATACCTTCTTCAGGTACTTATAATGCACTAAGGTAGCAGACTATGTGTGTGTGGCGAAATTCGCAAGGAGGGAATGAAGCTATCCGCAAACTCAGATGAGGTTCGTGGCGACGATTGCTTACCGCACCCTATATTCAGATGGTGAAAGGACGGTTCGAATCCGGATCGAAGCGGCTCTCGGTCGCCTCGCGTCCTGCCTCGCGTGCTTCGTGAGCAGCGCGTACCAACTCACCTCCTGCAGCGATGCCTTCTACAGAACCAAAGAGACCAGTGGTTGGATACTTCCAAGACAATTCGGGCTTATCTGAAGCTAACGAGAAACAGGCGCCCCGAACGTATGCACATCAAGATCGCAATTTCCATTCTCATCCGGACCAGCCATCAATCCGCCAGAAAAATGGTTGGAATTTCCAGAAACTAGAGCGCCGACTTCAACGAGCGCAAAAGGTCGCTAGACAGGAATTGCGCTTCCTGGATGTTACCAACAAAACAAAAGGCACTGTATCATCCTTTCCCCGCAGCTCAGAAGAGGTTTGTGAACTCGTCAAAGAGCAGCTGAGTGAAAGGGGCCTCCTTCGCTCTTCAAGAAGAAATCCCCACGCTCACCCTGCAAGGAATTTTGCTGCTGAAAGCACTGGCACCGATGTTTCCCAGGACGATCGGATTGGGAAAGAAGTACAGCTACCAATTTTGGAAGATCTAGCATCTATGTATTTTGATATTCCTGAGAACCGAGTTCAACAATGCCAACAGGTTGAGGAAGCTCAACAGACACACGAGACTATGGAGCAAAATTCAACTGCCGATCTATTCTGTAAGAAGACCATGGAGAAGGAAAGTGCTGGCAATCGGATGCGATCGCACGTCGTTAGAGAAGGAGAAAATAAGGGAGTTAAGTTTGCGCCGCGGGAAGCGAAGCACTTCGTTCCGCCAAAGTACCCGGAAAATGTCAAAAAAGGAAAACCAGTGAGTTCAGCACCAATTTCAGAGTGTAGATCACATGGTCGGCTAGAAAACCCCACGGTAATAATGAAAAGGTGAACAGGCAGGTACGCGTAGTACCGTCCGGAGCTAGTGAAAGAAAGGCATCCCGGCCCGCCCGCATCGGTATGTTCTACAGCAGTATGGTAGTTTGTTATCCAACGAGGGAGGTCAAACATTTACCAAATCGTGATAGTAACACAGCCTTCCCCCATCGCAGCGGACACGGATATTAAAATGCAAAGTGGCATTGGGATAGTGTCACATCACCAATCAAAGGCATCAAAAAATAGTGGCCCACAGCGTCAGAAGTCGAAGGACTTTATCGTTGAACCTCCAGTCAGGACGATAGGCAAATCTAAAACAGGGCTAAAAGTGCATGATCGTCGTGTGGATGCTGCCAATGCCTGGCAAATGAAAGAAAGTGATCAGCGTCTTCAGCGAGCGTATGAAAAAATGTTGCGGGAAGCGGCAATTGAAGAGGAAGTTAACAACAAGCGACGAAAAAGGGGAAGACACCAAAGTCGCCCAGCGAAGGTAACAGTAAATATCCAAACCTTCGACAAGCGCGCGTTGGCAAATACTCACCTTGTTTGGCTGTCACTCAAAGCGCAATGAAGGGTTACCCATTTCGGTGAACTTGAGAACGGAGTTGCAGCGATTTCTGGACTCACGGGCGGGCATGTTAGATACACGAAAAAGTCTTATGTCGGGCCAATCAAGTCCACCACCCCACTCTAATCCGAAGTCAGATGCTAGTCCGGATGCTCTTGAACCACCTGAGGGCAAAGTGCAACTGCAGACTCACGGGGAAACCGCTCGACTTGAACAGCAGGTCGAGGTTATAGTGGCCCAAAAGATTGAGCCTTTACTTGCCAAAGCGTTAGAAGATCTGGAGCATGCTATGGGACGAATCTCGTCGGTACCTGTCACAAGTAAAAGTGATGTACAAGAGCGGGCGATCAATCACGGATCGGCAACAATAGAGACAAAGATCATACGTAGTCAATCACCCGTAGCGACGGGGGTTGTCGAAGATGACGAAAGCCGGGGCTTAGTATACCTGCTAAGTAAACTAAGAGAGTTGGAAGTTGAAGGGGAACGACTTTTGCACGTCAAAAAGCATGATACCGCGGAGGCGCACGAATCAGCACAAGTTGAAGACGATGTCGCGCCTCAACAACCAGCTGAACTAGCGGCGGTCAGACCGCGTCTTGCTTTATCCATACCCCCTGACGCACTCAATGGAATTGAGGATGGGAGAATGCGATATATTCGACATCAGCGCGCCGCCATCGGCGCCTTGGTTGTGTTACCTTCTGGCGACGAAGATTTCACAACGATAGCAGATTATATTGACCCATGGAATACTGTGCAAAGGTGCGTTGGCGACGTCCGCAGTATCCCACAAGCTCTAATTGTCATGTATAACTATCTAGCATTGCGGATGAGCTTCTTGATGAGATTCTGCAAGGAAATGCAAGTGAGATTGTACGTGTTGCTGATGATTTTGTGGAACGTCTTTTTGATGAAGAGTTCGAACCAGAAATATAAGAATTATAATCTACGTTTAAGACCTTTCACATGTGCTATCTTTTATTCGAAGGTTAAGGTGTTCCAGAAACATCGAATTGAAATGTAAAAACTAGCATCTGATTCTAACATGTTCTATTCGTTAACTGTTCTAGAATCTCTAGAAATCTAGTGGAGATTTGTGTGACGTCATGTCTTTTAATAAGTGCTCTTTTCAACGCGCGGACCATCGGGTACCCATTTGCCCTCCGACCTCACAATGGTATGAGCATTCATTTCACCACAGCCCTTTTGACAGCAGTAGTATCTCTTACGTATTGACTAACTGATATTACTGGACAAATACTTTTGCTTCAGCACCTTCCCCATACCGCCATCGTTCAAGTTGTCAAAGATTATTACGCTGGAGTTGACAGTAGGGATGCCGATCGCCTCGCCTCTCTATATCATCCTTCGCGGTGCTCCCTTCAATTTAATGCCGACCCAGCGCTTGTTGGACTAGAAGCAATTCGATCCTTTTCGGCTAATTTCTTCAACGCCGTCCTCAAAATTCAACATGAGAAAGTCGAAGTTTGGTCACAGCCATTGTTAGGAGGCGTGCTACCTACCCGAGAAGAGATGGATGATCAGGACACAATAACAGTGGCGTCCACAGCTCTGCCAACATTCACCGTGACTGGCAATGACGGAAAACAAGCAGTTGTGACGGTCCCGGCCTGTTCAATCTTCACCATCCATGCGCAGACAAAAAAGATCGTACGTGTCCACAATATGTTCGACTTGAACAAGATTTATACCGCGATGAAACCTGTCTAGGTATTGGTATTTGTTTCGCAAAGATGTTGATAACCGGTTACGCCGTGCTGTAACCCACGAGCTGGGCTCTAGAGGTGCGAATAAAATTAATGATTAGGGAAGTTGCCCTACTATTATATTTCTATCATTTCTGTACGGTAGTCGTTGAAGTCGAGATTGATTAGATATTGGCTGCTTGGATGATCACACATGTTTGAGTTTTATATATGAACAAAAAGCTGTGATAGGATATGCTCACTGAACTCGGATACGTCTATCATGCCTATATATCTAGGCTGCCACGCGCCCCCCATAGCATAACATAAATAAAAGCTGCTCTACTCATTTGCCGCTCGCTCCTCCGCATACTTAGCTTTGAGCATATCTTTGTAATCCCGGATATCACCATCAAACTCTTCTACCTCCCCATCTCGGACAATCCAGATCTCCTTTGCAACTTGATCAATGAGGCGAAAGTCCTATATTATAGCCAGTAAGTGATGACGTGCGATGTCAACATACGCTTGGCGAGTGAAACTTACGTGAGTGATGAATACAACCCCACCGTCATAGTCATTAATCGCTTCTGCAAGTGCATCGATTGTCTCAATATCCAGTGCGTTCGTTGGCTCATCCATCAAGAAAAGGTGTGGAGTTTTCAGGCCCAAGTATGCAAAGATAACCCGCCGTCGTTGACCATCGCTCAACTGCCGCATGGGAATGACCTGGCTTTTCCCCGTTAGACCATATTTGCCAACCTCCCGTCTCATGTCTTGGTCGCGCCACTCTTTAAACTGGGAACACAACCACTGTACTGCACTCTGGTCCATGTCCAGCTGATCGCCCATGTGTTGGTGAAATTGTGCAATTCTGAGGTGATGGTTCCTTGTAACGGTGCCCTGAGTAGGTTGCAATTCCCCCAACATCAGCTTGATGAGAGTCGATTTGCCTGCTCCGTTGGGACCAACCAAGGCGATCCGCGAATCGAGATCAATTCCAAAATTGAGATCATGAAACAGCTGACGACCTCCGGGATACCCGAAGTTCACATCACGAAATTTCAGGACGGGCGGAGGTAATCCTCGTCCACATTCCGAGAATTTAAGTGTAAGAGGCTTGTCCCAAATCAATTCTTCTTCCAAAGCCTTGTTCTTCTCTTTGTCCTTCTCCTGCCTCTTTTCCATAGCTTTTACGCGATTTTTCGCCTGGGCTTGCTGCTTTGATCCTGTTTTGCTCAAATTTTCCTTCAGCTTTGCCATCTGCTTTTCCTGCGCTCTCGCTCGCTTGTTAAGCAACACGTCCTTCTCCGCTCGGACTTTAGTGAAAGTATTATAATTTCCGGGGTAATGATCCAAATGCTGATGGTAAAGGTGGATAATGTCGGTACACACTTCGTTAAGTGTATCTTGGGAGTGCGAGGTCATGACAACCGTGTGGCCTTCGAATGGTCGGTGGTCAGTCAGATGGCAGCTAGGTGCGTAGTCAATCTTTATTATCTGTCACTCTACCTTCGAGATTGTGAAGCAAATATTCCTCCAGCCAGACTACTGCTTCGAGATCCAAATGATTGGTTGGTTCATCTAGAAGCATCAGGGTGGGTTTCACAAAAAGAATTCGAGCCAGAGAAATCCTCATTCGCCATCCACCGGACAAATCCTTCGTCTTTGTTTGGATAAGGTCCTCAGAGAAACCTAGACCTTTTAGAATATCCAATGCGCGTCTTTCGGAGCCTTCTGCCTCAAGTTCTCCAAGCCTCGTTTGAATGTAGTCCAATCTTACGGCATGCTTATCGGGATCTCCGAGGAGCTCCGTCATTTCGTCCATCAGGTGTTGGTGTTCTCGCCGGGTGATTTCAAGTACGGCTTCTATTGATGTCATCTCAGTAGCAGCAAACTCACGATCCAACAGGTACACGTCCAATGACTTGGGCATTGGCACCAGTCCACACGCTATTGCGTGTAAGAGTGTGGATTTACCAGACCCATTTGGAGCTATTAGTCCATATCTACGACCGTTGATTAGGGACAGCTCTGATTCCTTGATTAGTAGCTTTCCAAAAGCTTGTACAGTAAGTTTGTCCACTTGCAGATCACGAGAATTTGGTGGGGACAAGAGGTTTCCAGTGACGGCAATGGCGTCGCTAGGATTTGTACCCTCAGGACCTAGTGGTTGACCCGAAGCATAGCTATATGCGCCAGGGGTGCTCCTTCGATCATCATCCACAGTAGTTTCCGGTGCAATGTCTTCGTCCTGGCCGTCGCCATCCACACCGACTTCTTTGTTCTTTTTTCTTCCAGCTTTTTCCTTCTTACGTTCCTCTCGGCTTTTACGAGCCTTCTTCTCTTTCTTATCCTCCTCGTTTGCCTCGCCATCGTCTGCAGAATTTGCGCCAGATGCATTTGCGGCCTTTGCTTTCTTCTCCCTTTTTGAGCGGCTAGACGATTTCCCGCTCTTTCCCCTCCCAACATCCGATGCGTCGCTACCACGTTCGTCATCATCTCCCACCGTCAAAACACTGAAATTTCCTCCCAGCGTATCCATATCGACATTCGCCTCTGAGTCTTCGTCCTGATCTGCTTGCTCAAGCAAGTCAAATGCGTTCTGTGAGATCGACTTCTTTTCGCGTCGTTTGCCTCTTTTCCGGCTGTCCTCCGTCGCATCTGTGTCCTGCTCAACACCTGTCTCAATCAGCACACTATCCTCCTCATTATCTGACGCCGTAACTGGCCTCCCAGACGTCTTTGAACTCTTCTTCTTTGCACTCTTTGACGTGCTATCTATGACGTCCGCGTCTTCCACAGCTTTCAAGTCATATTTCTTATCGTCGTCTGCGTTCCAGGCATCCTTATTTCCCTTCTTCTTACTTCCCTTCTTGGGGGGCATGGTGGTTGGAGCAAATGGGGTTTGTTCGCCGATTTGCTGCAACCAGTGCAAGCAGTTTTACATCATCTGATAAAAAATGTGCATTCGAATGCATGCGCAGCAGATACCGTAAGCATGTCCCGATCGTCCCTTTTAACTTCGACGCTCTCGCTGACTGCAGAATATTGTGACTTTTACATTGCGAAAATGCAGATTTCATAGAGAGTAGATCCATATCATTTCAGGAATTATGTTTCATCTCTATCGTTCATGCCGTCCTCTGGAACACAATTGGCAAGGGTAACAGCAACTTTGGTGGGGTAGACGCAACCATGATTTTCCTGCTGACCATACTACAGATTCCTAAGTAAACTGCAATACCTGTGATTCATTCGCTCACTGTCTCTGCGGTAATAATTACACCCTGGTATTGTGCAACTCTCGCGACGTGAGCATGGCGCTGGATGACCGCGGGGGCGCTTCCTACGACGATGTCTGATGGTCTGCGAGAGCGAAGTGTAAACATTATTTGTCAGCCAGTTGTGGAAAGCCATTGTCAATACTATAGGTGTGGTCCTTGTTTCAACAAGATCAGAAAGGGTCTTTCACATGTCAGCGCCAATCCTTGGGAGTAGCGCAAGTCACAAGAGTTACTCCGGTGACGGGCTGGCGAAGGGTTCTGGGATTGACTAAGTGAGCGTGGGCATTTCCCATGCAATAGAATACGCTGTAGTGTCATCGCCATATTCCGTGTAGAAGCAATTCTTCCCAACGACAGCGAATGGAAACCTAGGTGCGACAGAATGGAATTTGAATGACTGACGACGGAATGGGAATCTTCTCCTCTGCGTCCAATGGGGGAGAGAGACGGGGGAAGGTTCCAACGGTGAAATGGAATGAGACAAGAAAGGTAGCATTCCTATCTCACGTCGCTGATATGACAGACGGAGGAACAAGGGGGTTAGTTGTCTGAAGACAGATGGTTCGAAGGTCCTCATTTTGGAAAAAATTATGAATAATCTGGAAGGAATCGAGCAGGAGCCTGCGGAGGAGAAGCCTATTCAGCTAGAGGGCCTCTTTGGATTGAGGGACTCGCTCAAGACCTTTTACCTCTTCACCATTTGGAACCATTTCTTGGCAGACGCTTTGAGAAACTTTATGAATTACGGAAATCTCGCAAGAAGGTGTTTACAACTCATCTCGCGCAAACAAAAAGAGTGCGCGGACATTATGTGAGCGGCGCAGAACTACTTCAATGGATATTAAACCTTGGTAGGTGGCCGAGCCACCATCTCCTGAGTATTCTTTGAATCTCTTTAATAATATCCCTGGTAT
This sequence comes from Spizellomyces punctatus DAOM BR117, assembly GCF_000182565.1. Classification (NCBI taxonomy): domain Eukaryota; kingdom Fungi; phylum Chytridiomycota; class Chytridiomycetes; order Spizellomycetales; family Spizellomycetaceae; genus Spizellomyces; species Spizellomyces punctatus. Next base: position 714,689 of record NW_015971549.1, read on the forward strand.
GGCGGGACTGTAGAAGTCCAACTTGACTCCCAACACGTTGAGCTTCCGTAGGATACATCAAGCACCAGCAAGCCAGAAGAGAAGGCGCGAGGTTTAAGGCAAAAAGCTTCGTTCGTCCCCCCTGGATATGGTAGCACAATACTGTTGAACGAGACGGAAGTGCACGGACCATCAAAGGGCGCACTAAAGTTTTGCACCTTACGTGCTTTGTTAGGTGAATCTGAGATACTTCGCAAACCAGCTCAAAGAGTCGTCATGCTGTCCCCATCAATATGCCCACAGGGATGCTACCAAAGCCGCCCGCTTCAACAAGAAGACTGTTACTGGTTCTCTACGCAAACAGGTCGAATGCAGTGGATTTCAGTATGCACTAAGATTAGGGTACGGGTCATCGCTGCGTACAAGCTACGCGTCCGAAAGCGCCCACTTGTCAAGTTGAAACTCTTTGTTGTCTGATCTTATTATGGGCAAAAACGATAGCCAAGGGGCATTCTGAATAGATTATGAACAAAGTGTATTTGGAAACCACCCTGTCAAAGATTGGATTCATTTGTCATATATTATCAAGGTGCTGAAAAACAACCCGCGGAACTCTTGACGTGGAGAACATCCCCACCATACGACGCGATATGCTCCTCTTGAGAAGCAAAGCCCAGCAAGTCGAGCAAATGCAGGAAAGGCACTCAAACGAGTCGCTGTTTGTATCACACCTCTTCCAGCTTGGTACTCATAGACCGCGGACTAGCTTCACGGCCTTCTGGAGAAGTCATTCCTCCCCATTGTACGCCATCGAAAATCAACGCTGTGCCTGCCGATAATCTTCGAGTAGGGCTCGGGCGCGATGCCAAGAGTTGTCTGCTGCGTTCAACTTTAGGGGCACCCCATCCATGCCTTGTAAGAATCGGCCGAGTAATTGCAGTGCGACGAAGGTGTTTTGCAACCCCTTACGCTATGACATCTCGACTGACGTGCACGATTGATATTGCCTCAACAAACTGGCGGGAAGTTGAAGGGTTGTTGGTCTCTCAGGCACATTATTGACTCCCATCATGACAACCCTTTCCTCCAACCCTTTCACAGTAATCACATCGAACCCATGACCGGGCCCGTTCCTTTCTATCCGATTGTCACGGAGTGTGACCTTCTTCCCCACCGCAACAGCCAAGCAATTGATACCGGAACCTGAGCTGTCGGAGATGACGTTTCGCGACAGGATGCCGTGACAGGGACTCATCCCAAAGATCACCCCGGTTCCGCTGTTCCTTGTGACCGCACACCCATCCATCGACAGGAACGCCGAATGGTCCGACTCGGCGGAGCCCTGCATAACGACCACGTCCGAGCGGTTGTGGTCAAACTTGCAGTCGCGTAGCATCGTGGCTCGGTTGGCAAGGAGGAGGCACGAATGCGTCCCAAACCTGCCCGAGCTTGTGACCTCGCACCGCACCATCTCCAAAAGGTTCGCGGAGCCATATCCCACAACAGCCTGACTCTGACAGTGGGTGAAGCTGCAGTCGGTGAGCCGGGCGGTGCAGTCGCGGCCTCTAACCTCGATGGCGGCCATGACACACCTCTTGACCCTGCATTTCTTCATCACGAGGCTCGAAGTGTCTCCGCCCACGAGCACGGCGGCGGACGTTTGGGGCTGGAAGATACAGCTCTGGAGGGTGCATCGTGACATAGACTGCCAGACGCCAACAGCAGGGGAGTTGTGCGAGTGGAAGACGCAGCCGGTGGCCGTCACGGAGGCGCCTTCAGTGCTCCGCAAGCAATTAGCCATGGCCGAGGACTCCTTTGCCAAAGAAAGGCTCATATCTTCCAAGAAAAGAGCCGAACCATCACCCTTGGCCGACAAAACTACACTATCTGGCGGAAACTCGCCCTGCGTCAGTGTGGTGGGCTCACACCGCAGCTTCACCGCCGGCTCATTCCGTTTTGAGTCGTTTTCTGAGAGAACACTCGAGCGTTCGCCTAGAAGCTGAAGGCTCACGTCTCCACAGAGTTCAGCTGAAATCTCATACGTGGCCGGACGTAAGATGAGGGTCCAACCGTCGGCGTTCCCGGGCGGTCGACGCTGTGATTGACTTATGGCGTCTGCCAACGACACAAAATCGCCTCCGCCTTCTGGATCCACCACGCGCACAGCGCCCTTGAACATGACGCGACCCCAGCACTCCAACGTCTCTGGCTTGCACTTGATCACTTTCGTTTTAGCAGCCAGACCTCTTTCGGCGGTTAACAAACAAGACGAGAGATCCTCATTTCCTGGCGCTATTACAGACCCCTTTTGGCGGCAGCGACAGCAGCGTCAAACACTTGCAGCGCAGTCTCGGCTTGAGAACTCTCATGTAGCCCTTTGGCCACGCGGGCTTCAGCTGCACC